>NC_089587.1:73838574-74138574 GCF_019320115.1 Miscanthus floridulus
GCCTGCTTTCGTGCCGGTGTGGGAGCGGCGGCAGTACTTGCTCGCACGCCCGCATGGCCACAACAGCGGCGGCGCCGGTGCCTACTCGTGCGTCTGGAGTCTATTAGACAAAATGCATAGCCTAGTCATCGGCATAAAAAGCTAACCTGAAGAGGCATGGACCTAAGTGATATGACATATAAAGTTTATGAACTCAAAAAACCACTTTGAAAGTTAATGGATCTAACAAAAATCTCCTCACAAGTGCATTTAACTTTTTTTAAAAAAAAAACGCAGCCATGCACAGTGTTCAATTCATATATTTATTTTATTCAATTCAATATGAATTCAATGACGACGATAACGGTAAATCACACTATGTCCATGAATAAAAGCATTAAAAGTTAGAAAAATGATAAGCAAATAACAAGGTGAGAAATTCTATCAAAAGAGTATTTGAAAAAGAAGTTAGTTGGCAGAGCAACACATTCCCATTTAAAAAAATAGAAATTCGACGCACATGTAGTCTTTTTTTTTCTTATTGGTCTCAGTCTCACGCTCATACAGTTATACTAAGCCTCTTGTGAGCAGATTTTTCCTGGCGATCGTGCCATGTGACACGTTTTTCATTGTCGACTACAGTAATCCCATGATTATCGAAGTGACCACCACCACAGCAAGTCTTGTGAGCAGATTAGAGATTAGTAGGGCGTTGGAACACGTGCTAATGTGATGACACAACACAATTGGTAGGCTAACGCAAGAGGAGGCCGTCATCGGAGATTCGGAGCCAAGAAATGCAGTGCCAGTGTCTGCATCATTATTCATTAGAGAGAAAATGGCCAATTTATCCATCGGATTCGAGCCTTCCGTTTGCAGTATGGATCCCCACCACCACCACCGCTCGCCGGAATACAACTCCCTCCTCCTCGCCGGCCCGCGCCTGGGCCCTCTGAAGCAAGCCCACGCGCGCCTCGTCGTCTCCGGCCACGCCCGCTCCTTGCCGCTCACCACCAAGCTAGCCACGCTGGCGGTCGCGGCGGGCGCCGCCTCCTACGCTGGGCTCCTCGCCGCCTCCCACCCGGCGCCCGACTCCTTCCTCTTCTGCTCCCTCACGCGCGCCGCCGCGCGCCGCGGCCTCCCCGCCGCCGCCCTCGCCTTCTACCGCTGCCTCCTCGCCGCCGCGCTCCCTTTCTCCAGCTTCGCCTTCACCGCCGCCGCCAAGGCCTGCGCGGACCTGTCCGCGCTCCGCGCCGGCATGGGCGTGCACGCCCACGCCGTCCTCCTCGGGTTCGGCTCCGACCGGTTCGTGCAGACGGCGCTCGTCGTGCTCTACTCCAAGTGCGGCAAGCTGGACGTTGCGCGCAAGCTGTTCGACACGATTCGTGACAGGAGCGTGGTCGCTTGGAACGCGATGATTTCAGGGTACGAGCAGAACGGGCTTGCGGGCTGGGCGATTGAGGTGTATAGGGAGATGCAGGTGGCCGGGGAGGCTCCTGATTCCGCGACGTTTGTGGCCACGCTCTCTGCCTGTGCGCAGGCTGGCGCTCTGGACTTGGGGCGTGAAGTGGAGAGACTCATTGTTTCTGAAAGGATGGAGATGAATGTGGTTCTTGGTGCTGCGCTTGTGAACATGTACGCCAGGTGTGGGCTTGTGAACAAGGCTCGTGAGTGGTTCGACGTGCTCCAGGAACGCAATGTGGTTACGTGGACCTCCATGATTGCAGGATACGGCATGCACGGACATGGCGGTGAGGCAGTCAAGCTATTCGATTTGATGAGACAGCAAGGGCCACTACCCAATGATGTCACTTTTGTTGCAGTCCTATCTGCGTGCGCGCATGCTGGATTGGTCAGTGAAGGTCGAGATGCTTTTGCTTCTATGAAGAGTGTCTACGGATTGGTCCCTCGTGCTGAGCACTATTGCTCTATGGTTGATATGTATGGAAGGGCGGGACTTCTTGACGACGCGATGCAGTTTATACACCACTCTATACCCGGAGAGCCTGGGCCTGAAGTTTGGACAGCTATGCTTGGTGCATGCAAGATGCACAAGAATTTCAGTCTTGGAGTGGAGGTTGCTCAGCGACTGATTGCCATCGAGCCTGAGAATCCATCCCACCATGTGCTGCTTTCTAATATATACGCTCTATCTGGTAAAATGAACCATGTCGAGAAGGTGAGGAATACAATGATCAAGAGAAGATTGAAGAAGCCAATAGGATATAGCTTGATTGAGATTGCTGGTGTTGCTCATTTGTTTCGCATGGGTGAGAAGTCTCACCCCAAAACTCCAGAGATTTATCAATATCTGGAGAAACTGATCCATAGGATTACTGATGCTGGTTATGCGCCTGAAACTGACTCGGTGCTGCATGAGTTGGAAGAAGAGGAAAGGGAGTTTGCATTAAGATACCATGGTGAAAAACTGGCCGTAGCCTTTGGACTCATGATGACCTCTGGGTGCACCGCCCCAATCAGGATAATAAAAAACCTGCGTATATGTGGGGATTGTCATCTAGCTATCAAATATATGTCAGCCGTGGAGAATCGAGAGATAATTGTCAGAGATATGCACCGGTTTCACCATTTCAAAGCTGGAAAGTGTTCCTGTCAGGAATATTGGTGACGAGCCCTCCTCCGTCGTAAGCTAAAATTTGCAGTTATGATTACAGTATTGAGTTTCGATGTATATGGATGATGCGTTACAGCTGACAATTATCAAGAATCTTTATAAGCTATATAAGGCATGTGGTTTTCAAAGTGTTTGAAAGTTTTTAGTTAGTCATTCCCACAGGGTATGGCCTACAGTAATACATATATCGATAATAAACCTTGGTAGTAGTCATGTTGGTGGTAATACTTTATATGCGGAGGATGCTGATGACTTGTAATGCTTCAGCTTAACCTTTTCCGGTTTTCCCCATAATAACTTGCCATTTTGTTGTTTCTAGCAGTAGTAAAGTTAAATTACAGTGCTAATCTCTGGCTACATATGTTCTACAGCGTTTCCATTTTTATGAAGTCCCCTCCCCTCCCCTCCCCTCCCTCCCCTTGTAACCCCAAACCGACCGATCTTTGTATTCAGTCTTAGCGTATTGTTTTGCAGATGATGTGAAGTTCTTGGTTGTTTTGCAGTCTAAGTGATTACCAATATGCAGGCTGATAAAAGTTTCTTGGTTGTTTTGCAGTCTGCAGTGGTCAAAGTGATTACCAATATGCAGGCTGATAAAAGTTTCTACTGATGGAGTTCCATTTCTTATTTCTGCTAGTGTCGAACTTGCTGAAATGCTGGTAAGACTATACTTTGTCCTTTTACAGGAAAATATTCTTTACAGTTATCCTCAAAAGTGATGGGCTGCATAGTGACTTTATGCTGACAAATGCTGATGCAGAAATTGATTATTTTCTGCGGCCTTATTAAAGATCCGGCGCCAGTGGCTACTGCTAGAAAGTCAGAACATGTGTATTGGCTAGTAATGTCACAGAAAGGATGGCGTCTAATGGGAGCCAAGCATTTGAAACCATGCATGCTTATGGAGCCAAGAACACGCAGATTGTTCCATATGGTCAAGGTTCTGCTTTAGTGAATCAGTTTCCTTTGCAAACCAGTTGGCAACCATCTATTCAGTTTGAGAGAGTTGTGTTGCAGAAAAGGCCTGAGGAGCAGCGAATGCAAGATCTTGTGGTATGACCTTCCAATTCCAGTTTGTTAAACTAATATTATCTTTTTTTACTTCTTATTTTCTTAATATAATGATGTGCAGCTCTCCTACGTGTTCGAGAAAAAAAAAACTAATATTAACTTCTATAAATCTTTGTTGTTGTGCTTATTCTACTATATGTGTACCATGATGAAAGACTTTGCATTCCAACTCTTAACTCGTGTTTCTCATTCTAGGCTGCTAGCATAACGGAGAAGAGAGCAGAAACACAAATGTTCCTTTCACTTCCTCCGGAGAAAAAGCGAAGGAGATCAGACCTCAGTTTGCTGATGCTCGACTCATTTGTCCCTAAACAAAGAAGAAAAGGTAACACAGGTCTAGCAGCAGCTGATTTGTCATTGGATTTACAACAAACTGCTACATCACCAGAACCTGACATGGCTATAGAGGAAGAAGAGACATAAAAATGAAAGTGATGATCTTGAGGATTATTGGAAAGATTTTGCATTGGCTGTTGAAAGCACAAAGGTATGAGTGTGAACCACAGAATTTGATTTATTTTGCAGCACCACATGAAAATCTTCAACTTTTTCCCCAGTTGACTGCTAGTTCTGCTTGTGAGTACATGTTGTATCATCTTTTTTTGAAGACTGAACACTGATCTCTATGGAGCATTTTCTTGCTAATACATTATATTTTGCCTGCTTGCTGGCAAGAAATACACTCGATTTTCAATGTAAGGTCAAGTCAACCATTTGTAAATGCAAGTAAACAAAAGATCCCAAGAACTTTGTGGCTGTTGGTATTGTGGTAATTAATTTTCGGGCACGACTACACCTTGATTACAATTGTGACTTGTATTGTGAAATGATAATTCCCAAGAAAAGGGGGTATCTCATTATACAAGAGCTAAGTGTTTAAATAATGCACTGAGATTCATTAGCTGAAGGGCGGGCCTGGTGCAAGCGGTAGAGTCTTACCGCCTGTGAGCGGAAGGTCCCAGGTTCGAGTCGCGGTCTCCTCGCATTGCACAGGCGAGGGTAAGGCTTGCCACTGACACCCTTCCCTGTGGTAGTTAATTTTAATTCTTTAGTTCTACTTCATGCACCTTATAGTTTCAAGTTTTGAACTCCTGTGCTGTTAGCCTGTCTGCTCATTTCTTTTATCGAAAACTCAGGAGAGCTGCTATCTGCTCATTTCATGTGATATGCACTAGTTCCATACTCGTTCACATTAGTCCTTCCAATACTCTTTACAGTTTTAAATTTTGAACACTTTGTTAGCTTATCTTCCTATTCTACTTGATATGCACAAGTTCTGTAGTCTGCCTTGATAATTTGGTTATCCTCACCTTGTATGCACATGGAAAGGTTGTGAATATAAACTATCGAGAATATCAAAACCATTACCGTCGACAATACCAACTAATATCAAACAATAGAAAACTATTGGGATTTAACTCTAAAAAATAAAAAATCTGTATTTTTTCATAGTTTTTTAAATAAATGTTTGCTTGCAGATTAACCTTGACATTAGGGCATTTTGCTGGAAGCCTGAGACTACAGGAGGGCTTGTGTTTTTTATTTTTCTCCCCTGAATAACTTGCTAACTTAGGGGGGGGGGTGCTATTATCTCTTTGATCTGGTTATTACTGTTTACTATTTAGCAATCGGGGATATTTTACCCTTTGTCTCTTGTTTGGGTGATGGTTGTTACTGTGTATGATATAGTGGCTGTCCTTTCGTCGATGTTATGGCTTTACTGTCGAGATGTACATGAGTTATGACATAATATACAACATGCTAGTATTGGCTCAGGAGCAACTGTTTGGCAACTTCATAAAGTAACTTCAGTTTTATTTTATAATCATGAAGTTCAAACTTCATGCATGTAAAGTCTGAATAGAATTGGAGAAAGCGAGTGATTATCATGACTACTTTTTTTTTCAGCCTTCAAGGAGAAACAAATTGCTATGGAGGACATTCAAAGGATGCTGATGAGATAGACTGTGGTACTGTTAAACTGTCTGAAGATTTCATAATTGCAGATGTTGCTATTCATCCTAGACATGCTCAGACAATGAAACTGCATCAGTTGGAAGGTTTCAACTTTTTGGTTAAGAATTTGTTTGGAGACAAGCCTGGAGGTTGCATTCTTGCTCATGCCCCAAGTTCAGGGAAAACATTTATGCTTATAAGCTTCATTCAGAGCTTCATGGCAAGGTATCCATCTGCAAGGCCCCTTGTTGTGCTGCCCAAGAAAGAAATTCAAAGATGGCAAGTGCAGGATATACCATTGTATGATTTCTACTCTGTTAAGGCTGACAAAAGAGTAGAACAGTTGCAAATCCTCAAATCTTGGGAAGACAAGATGAGTATACTGTTTCTTGGATACAAGCAGTTCTCCACAATTGTCACTGATGATGGGGGCAGCAACGACACTGCTGCATGTCGGGACAGGCTGCTTAAGGTTCCCAACCTTCTGATACTTGACGAGGGTCATACACATAGAAATTGGGAGACTGATGTACTAGAATCGCTAAATGGAGTGGAAACACCACACAAAGTGGTTCTTTCAGGTACACTTTTCCAGAATCACGTTGAGGAAGTATTTAATATCTTGAATCTTGTTCGCCCAAAGTTTCTCAGGATGGAATCATCCTGTCCTATTGCCAGACTTATAATGAGTCAAGTTGAGATATCTGGTAGAGGTTCAAAAGGGTTTGTTGATGCCGCATTCACTGAGGCAGTTGAAGGAACCTTGTTGAATGATGAAAACTTCAAGAGAAAAGTACATGTTATTAGAGGTCAAGGATGTGCTTCACTATTATAAGGGTGATATCTTAGATGAACTGCCTGGCTTAGTAGATTTCAGCGTGTTTTTGAAGCTCACACCCAAGCAGAAAGACATTATTTGCAACAAGTTGGAAACTCATGATAGATTCAAAAGAAGTGCAGTAGGGAGTGCACTGTACATTCATCCTTGTCTTTCACAACTTTCAGAGGTTAATGCTGAGAACATGGCTAACACCTTGAGAGATGATTTTGTTGATAGTCTGCTGGATTCTATCAATGTGAAAGATGGTGTGAAGGCCAATTTTTTCATGAATATCCGGTCACTTGCTAATTCTGCAGGAGAGAAAGTACTTGCTTTCAGTCAATGAGATTTTTTTGAAAGGCTACTGGTTAAGATGAAGGGCTGGCATGTGGGGAAAGAGATTTTTATGATCTCTGGTGATACTAGTCAAGAAGACAGAAGTGGCAGTGGACCATTTTAACAACTCTGCTGATGCAAAAGTTCTGTTTGGTTCTATCAAGGCATGTGGAGAGGGCATCTCCCTCATCGGTGCATCGAGAGTTGTCATTCTGGATGTACACCTGAACCCATCTGTCACCGGTCAAGCTATTGGGCGTGCATTCAGGCCCGGACAGCGGAAGAAGGTGTTTGTATACAGGCTTGTAGCTGCCGATTCTTATGAGGAAAAGGTCCATGAGACAGCATTCAAGAAAGAAGTCATACTGAAGTTGTGGTTTGAATGGAGCTTGGTCAAGTTGATATTGATGACTCTGGGGACGAACTATTGGATACTAAAGCAATCCGCCAGGATATCAAAGCGCTGTATAGAAGGTGAACCCCCCTCCTTTTTTTTCCTCGAATACACAGGAGAACTGCGTCTCATTGCATTAAGAAGAGTTGTAAAATACAACACGCACACCACCCACATACCCCTTAACTTTAACCCCCCTTCCCTTTCTCAATTACAATATCGTTTTGCATGCTAGTAGCCTCATCTAGTGTCTTTGTAGGTAGGTAACAAGCTTTGTGGCCACTGGACACCATGTAAATATTGCAGTGCTGATCGTTGAGCTGATCCTTGACCTGAAGTAAGAGGGTTTTTCCTGTACAATCGTGCTTCAAATTACATCATGAAGACAATGCTCCCCGTTCCGTTTCATTTTACGATACAAGTGTCTTCTTTAACAGATACTGTTCTCTCTGCAGGGTGTTGCAGTGGCTACATTGCGCGGTGACAGATCTGAGTTTGCTCTAAACTAGGACTTTCCGTTACTGTCATTTCAAGCTATATCTGTGGAATGGCTTCTTTTCTTTGTAGTATGTGACAACTTGGGTCAGCAGTCAGCTGATCCTCGACTCATTTCTGGACTCTTAGGCTAAGTTTCTGAGGATTAACTTCTATGGTGTTTAGCCTTAAGTAAATATTCCGTTCGCAATAATGACAACCACCCAGTAAACCTAATGGTTGTCTCTTGTCTTTGTGCTCTGGTCTTGATCAGAGTTGGATTAATTCTTGTAGTCAATTTGCAGTATCTTCTCTGTTTTTATGTTATTATTTTATGACTTTATTATCCTATATTACACAGTTGTACATATTCTGTACCTATATGCTCTGACTGCTGTTTTTGACGTGGTATCAGCTATGAATACTTTGTGCTCGCAACATTTCATTTCTGTTTCTAGGTATTAAGGTCCAAACCTTACGAGCTTTGTGATCTTATAAGTCTAAACTCTCTATTATGGCCCTGTCTGAGGCCAAAGGTTTGACACAGCTTGCATTGGGTTGAGTTCGTGCTCAGTGCTGGAAGTAGTCGTCGTTTATTTTTTTTCAGTTTGTAATTTGAAGCACTATCATGAGTTCGTTGTTTTTATGTTTCTATCATGAAGGCTTTCTACTGCTTTGATTGGGTATTTTACCTGGATCTTTGTTCTTAATGCAACGATATGCAGTTCTCCCATGCACTTGAGAAAACTTTGTGATGCTATTCTAATTCGCTGTTACAATTTCACCAAGGCTGAACTATATACTGCTGTAATCATTGTAGGTCATTTGCTTTTTTTTTTCTGTTAGACTGTATTACTGGTCCTTACTAAGACCCCACATTTTTTGTAATCATCAGAATGGCTTTGACCCATCCGCTGCATTCTGATTTATTTATTTTGCGAAACCTGATTTTAATATTTATGATATAATGGAGCTAATAGTTATACTGCTCTTTATCTTCAAAATAATAAACTTTTGCCAACTATCCAGACAACAGTCCCAACTATAGGAGCAATCATATATGTTCTTTTGATGTCACATTGAAGCTAAGAAAGTATGTTTGACAAGTATACCTAGTGCAGAGAGCTTCCGCTCTGTGCGCGGTCTAGGGAAGGATGTCAGTGGCAAGTCTTACCTTCGCCTGTGCAATGCGAGGAGACCACGACTCGAACCTAAGACCTTCTGGTCACTAGCGGTAAGACTCTACCACTTGCATCAGGCCCGCCCTTTAAGTTTGACAAGTAGAAAGTGAGAAGAAAAATATTTTATTGGCTAAGATAGAAATTGACCTCTAACTGCATAATAGCACAAGAAAAATATTTTATTGGCCATCTGTTGATTATCGGTTTTAACTACTTAAAAGTAATTCCAGATAATCGTAGAAATGAACTGAAATATCTGCAATGACTGCTGCTCCGTAATTTTTGTCGTAGGGCTGTATGTGTTTCACAATTGCTATGTGTTATCTGACTGACTATTCTTGTTCAGACTGATGCTGCCGAATACAGAGCATTTAAGATCAAGAGAACCGCAGGGCCTCTGGCCATTAGGCGGCTACACATCATCCCAATTGTTCGTGTGTTTTATAACTCATGTAAAATATTTGAAATATTCAAACATCTCAGCATTCATTCTAAAGATTTGCTTTGACGATTGACCTTATGTTCCTTACTCTATTTTGTGACAAAATCTGGTTAGAACATGGTTGTCTACGTGCGCGCAAATCACTAGTACCATATGGGCTCCCCAACATGGAGCTCACGCTGAGCTAGAGCCTGAGGTTCAGGTCTATCTTGCAACTCTGCGCCGCCTCCTCCTTCGTCGGCACTTCAGGGTCGCCGCTGGCGGCAGCGCCACTGTCGACGGCGGCGGACCACCGGAGCCCAGCGATCCCAGAGTCGAGGACGGCTGGGGCAGGGGCCCTCGACGAGGAGCCGTAGCCGTTAGGCGTGTAGACTGGGCGGTCGGCACCGGCGTGGCGGGTGAGCCCCGCCATAGACGGCTGCGTGTGCGCATGCGCGGCCCACCCGTGGTGCATGCCGTAGAACGGCGCCGCGGCAGAGCCCCGTCCGAACCCAAGGAACGGCGACTGCCTGCTGCCGCCGCCGGCAGAGTACGACGGCCAGGCGTGTTGGACGAAGCGGAGGTGGTGTGGCGGCAGGAACGGGTCGGTGGCGCCTCCGTACAGCCCGCGCCCCGCCATCGCAGCGACGGCGCCGCGCTTGGCGAGCGAGCGCTCGCGCTTGTGCGCGTTCTGGTGGCCACCCAGCGCCTGCGAGGTGTAGAACTTACGCTGGCAGTAGTTGCACTTGAACGAGCGCTTTGCCGGAGTCTTCTCCTCCTCCGCCACCGCCACCATTGCCTTCTCCTTACCTTTTCCCGGCGACGCTGTCTCCACGGCCTTTGCCTCCGGCGGTTCTGAGCCGAGCGCGCCGAGGAGGTCGAGCTCCTTTGCCGCCGCCGACGCTTCCTCCTCCTCCTTCCTCGGCGCCTGTACCTCCTCCTCTCCGCCCTCCACCTGCTTCACCCCCATTCCCTCAACCTCCATGGACGCGGTGCGGGAGCTCGATCCCTTGTCCATGTGAATCTCGTTTCGCTTTGCACTGGTGTGGAGTTATTATATTAGCCGGGGTTTGGTGCCTACTTATACAAGAAACACGAAGGAGAGGGTTAAATGTGGAGATAATCTAGAGGAATGCAAGTTCACCTGCCAAATTTACAGATCGCGCATGATCACAGGGTGTTAGTGGTGGAGATCACGGCCTTAATGCTCAGTAATCACACTTGTGATCTCTGTTGATCTCGCTGCTTCCTCTGTTACAACACAAGCCCCTCCTCCTCTCCCAACGTATTCGCGGCAACGGAAATTAGAATCCCGTGCCCACCTCTCCTTGGCGCGACGATCCCGCGCCTTGGCGTCGCTCCCCGATACCCCGCAATCTCCCCGACCCGCGCCTCCGGCAAACTCCCCGCGATCAGCGCTCCGTGAGAAGGAAGGCCTCCATCACCGCATCCCATCACGCGCCGCCCTCGCTCCGTGCCCTCCGGCGCTCGCTTCACCAATCAGCTCTGTCTTCTCCCCTTCACCCCCGCGTGCGCGCGCGCTCCCTTTCTCGTGCGGCAACTGCGCGACCGCGCCGACGCCGACGCCGACGCCCGACGGCAGGTGCCCAGGTCTTCGCCATTCGCCAGGCCTTGTTCCATCTTCGCCGGAGACGACCGCCCATCTGCACCCCTTTTCCGTTCCTGCCGTGCGAAACCGGGCATCCAAACCCGAACTTCAGCTATTTCGCTATTGGAAAAAAGTCTACTCCACCCTCAACTATGGAAGGTGCTACATAACCCCTCAACTATGAAACGGTCTGATTTACTCCTTGAACTTTTCAAAACCGTCTATTTTACCCCCTAGGTGGGTTTCAGCGGCGGTTTTGCTACAGTAACGACGGTTTTACTAAAGTGGCAGGGGTTTTGTCTTTTTTCTTATTTCCGCTGAATCTTGGAAAAATCATAGTAAATCACAGAAAAATCATAAAATAAAAAATTTAATTTTGTTGGACTCCACATGAGTAGATCTACACAGTGAACATATAATATAGTATGCTTTAGTACAAAGTTTTTGCTGTAGTTTTAGATTAATTGGAAAATCCAATTTTGTCTGTAATTAATTAGAATAATTCATAGCTGTAGCTTCTATGGTCCAATTGTGGTGAAATTTTTATGGTAGATTAATTATTATATGCTTAAACTATAGTAAAAATTTCGTACTCATTGGACCATGTATAACTTAGTTATAGATAAATTCCAATTAATTACAGACAAAATTGGATTTTCTAATTAATCTAAAGCTACAGCAAAAACTTTGTACTAAAGCGTACTATATTATATGTTTACTGTGTAGATCTACTCATGTGGAGTCCAACAAAATTAGATTTTCCATTTTATGATTTTTCTGTGATTTACTATGATTTTTCAAAGATTCAGCGGAAATAAGGGGAAAAGGCAAAACCTCTGCACTGTAGCAAACCCACAGTTACTGTAGTAAACCGTCGCTGAAAACCGCCTGGGGGTAAAATAGACGGTTTTGGAAAGTTCAGGGGGTAAATCAGACCGTTTCATAGTTGAGGGGGTTACGTAGACCACCCCCATAGTAGGGGGTAGAGTAGACTTTTTCCTTTCGCTATTTGTTCCCCATTTTCTATTCCATGTCATCTTATTGGTGACCCCCTGTATTTGTCAATAGGACTGTAGTTGGGATGAAGTGCAAATCCCTCTTCGTTTGGGCTGGTTTGGCTGATAAGCCATGTTTGAAAATACTGTTTGCTAATTTGATGTGAGAAAAAAATACTTTTCGTTGGCTGAAAAAGCACGGCTTATCTTGTGAACGCAGTCTTCTCTTTCAAGTTGCCCCCAAAAAAAAATCCTTCGGTTCAGTGCTAAAGTTGTTTGAGTTGCCCAAGTCGCGACTGCATCCCGATTTGGTGGTTGGTCCTTTAGGGTGTTGATGAGAAGCTGGTTAACCTCAAAGATAATGCTGTTGGTAATGCCTTTACAAGTGACTCAAAATTGATAGTGGTTTTGATGCAAAATCATGCCATTGATGAATAAATAGAGGAGCAGGATTAAAGATGTTGTATCTATTGAAATTTTTTCCTTTTGAATTTTCTTGGTGATACATGTTCTTTTCTTGCAAAGGTTCATGTTCCATTAGCCATTTTTTATGAATTATGTTTGTTTTCACAAATTACTTTTATTTATTGTCATTTGCAGGCTGTTGCAGGTTTAGCAGCAGATGGCAGGCAAATTGTTTCATAGTTGTATCGACGTGAGTGCAAAGGCTCTTTGTGTTAGTTTTTACATGAATTATGTCTTCCATCAGTTGCGTGCTCATTTTTGGACGGCATTGTTTTTACGTAGCATTAAGGAGTCTTGTGAATTTGAAATACATAATGTTTACTGACTTTACAAACTTGAACAGAAATACTTCGGTGCTCCATTGGGGATGGGAAGACAGGCTGCAAAGACGTAAGCTTACAATTGTTTTATTTTGTTATTAATGCTCTCTTTGTTTCTTGTTCTTCTGTTGCGAGTGCATAAAACACATTCAAATAAACATTTATTGCTTATTGTAACAGCATGTATAATTCCTTCCAATCACAAATAAGTGACGTTGACATGGTCTTCAGTAGTTCTTAGTGTTTCCCATATTTTTTTGAGGTCAACTTCGGGGTGTGTGTGTGTGGGGTGGGGGTGGGGGTGGGGGGGGGGGGGAATCAAAAAATCCCCACCTGATTTCCATTCCACAGATGCCTGTGACCCGGTGGGTGGAGGGGCAAAGGCCTTAAGGTTTTACATCAAGTGATCAGCAGTTGGGGGGAGGATGAGATTACATAGAAAACAAAAATCTCCAGTTACTAGCGATCACAAGGTCCTTTCTCGGGATCCTGCAGCTCCAGGACGCCGCTGCTTCCTTGCAGGTGGCAATGAGCCTGTCAGTGCTGGGTTCTAACCCCCTGAACACGACGTCGTTCCTGTGGCGCCAAATCTCCCAGCAATAGAGCAAGATCAGAGGGTGAGCCACCTTCTCGTGCACATGGGGCGGTACCTGAGTCTTCCAAAGTTCAGCGACCTTGGCGATTCCCGCCGGCCGCCATCCGATCCGTTCCCAGAAACTACGAACGAAGGAACATCCGGAGAAAATGTGATCGGCGCTTTCGTCATACATCTTGCAGATCTCGCACCGTGCATCGATATCCTGGAGGATGTGTTTGTGAACTAGGGACGTTCGGCAATGGATTCTTTCCTTGGTGAGCAGCCACCCGAAGAATTTAACTCGTGGGGGAGCGAAGTTCTTCCAGACGAACTTGAAGGATGGGCACGGGCGCTCTCCTTGCGTCGAGGCGCGGTAGATCATGCTCGAGATGAGTTTGTGGGAGTCGTCCTCGAAGAAGCTCGTCCTCTTGTCGCGGGCGTTGTTGAACCCCACGCTGTGGAGTAGCTCTTCTAGCCGCTCCAACTCAGCGGTGGCTTGAGCGGTCAGCCGTCTTTGGACGAGGTTCCGCAGCCCCGTGTCCATGACTTTCCGCACGGATGTCGCCCTCCCAAAAGTCTTCCACATTTGGCACTAAAAAAATTAAACTTTCTTATCTAGCACTAAGTTAAAATTTTCTTCCCTAGATGACACTACCATCCATTTGGGCCACTAATAATGTCAAGTGGATGATAAAATAACGTGAATGCCCTTATTTGCAGCAGAAGCATGCAGTGCCAAATAGGAAAAAAAATAAATGGACTGATTATCAAATAAGGAAATCATAAATATCACAAATATACTTGTGAACTAAAACATGGGACTTTAATAATCGAAGACCGGAAATAAATAATCAATAAATTCAAATTCTAAGGTAAGAGCAGATGCACATTAGTTTCATACACAAGCTTCACAAATGTCATCACATTATTAGCATACTTAAAAAAAAAGAGGAACCACACCTTTCACACCTCACATTAGCTACAGCCAACAAGAATCAACATAACTTAAGGTTACAGTTCAGATTGCAAATGCTTTTCTATGTGTATTCTCAGTTCCATCGACAATCTATTAGTCCAATGTGTATCTCACAATAGATTTTCGTAATGACAATATAATAATTTGAACGAAGCACTGTACGGTCAGCCACTTGATGCAACCCAATACTTGATGCGCCTCGCACTAGCAGCTCCAGGCTTTACTCTTGCATGGCATCGCCTTGCCTCAGCCCTCAGGCATTCAGGCTATCTCGATGTACACTTCCCCATTGATCGGGGCTGCAAAGAACGCAATCAGGAACGGTAACCTCCTAAGACATGTCATGAAGTCTTCCTTTCTGATCTTTTCGTCACCATCTATGTCGAACATCTTGAACAGCTCCAGCATTTGTCAAAAGGTTACATGGTCAGATGTGTATGACATCATGGTGGCGAAACCTGTAGCAGAGGGGCAATGGGGATTTTACCTTATCATCAGACGGCAGCAGCATGCTTAACCGTAGGACATCAGCTAGCTGCGTCCTGGAGATCTCAGATGCTTCACCTAGAAACCTTAGTGCTAGTGAAATATATAGAGTACCAATGCATTATAGTATCGTTGGTGTCGTCTGTAAAAATTGCGAAGCACCAAGGGAGATGTGAAATTCAATCGAATTAAGGTCCATACCCGAGGGAACGTAATCGATTCCTTAATGCTTAAATCGAAGTAGTGAAATATCTGGAAAAGGAGTTAGAAGTTCAGCAAAGAGGGAAATCCATTTAAGCTAATAGCATTTGTAGATACTGCGTCAGTACCTTCTTGCACAGAGGACTGCAATCCAGACCAAAATGAGCCCAAAAATCTTCTGCTTTCACACGTCCACTGCAATGTTTAAATGGCGTTATCTATCAAGTAACCAAGAAATAATAGAATAACATAGACTTAGTAAAGCATGACGGTTGGTTGTGATAAAGGAATTGGCACACTGCATACAAGTACATTAATGCAAAACTTGAGCAGTTCAACTGCAAATAGAAAACTCAACTTATTAGGGGCATATTTCTTTTTAGAGGGATGTCAGATGGTCAAGCAAAAAAGGGTCAGAGCAAGTGTTCGGGAATTCATAGTTATGCATAGCCAGCCTTGTTACCTTTCCAGCTTCTACCGCTCGTGCCTGGCCTCTGCGTGACGAACCATGGTCTAGGGACGCTGCCCGGCGACCTGTGCGCCAGGATCTGCGGCCGCCGCGCCGCGAGCTGGCCAGAGCGCCGGTACGCGAGCCCGCCCCGCCGCGGCTTGGCTCCACCGGGTGAGGCCCCCCGCCTGAGGACGTGCGCAGCTGGTGCTGGGCGCCGCCGGCCGCGGGATCCTCTGCTCCATCATCCTCTCCTCCTTCCATCGATCTAGGGTTTGGTTTTTTTACGGAGAAGAACGTCCAGGGAGACAGGAACACTCGGGGCAGTTGGAGTCGGGGAGAGAAATTTTGCCTGTGCGATTACAAGAGGGTTATTTTGGTCATATTGGAAAAAAAACTGACACGGTACTAACATTCTACTAACAGATGAATGGATAAAATGAACGGTAGTGCCATTTAGGGAAAGAAATTTAAACTTGATGTCAAATAAGAAAGTTTAATTTTTTCGTGCCAAATAAGAAAGACTGATTTGTTTCAGTGCCAAATAGATAATTCTCCCTATAAACATAGGTTTTAGTTGAAAGACACAATGTCTAAGGTATACTCTCTCCGTCCCATTGAGTTTGTCGTTGGAAAACCGTGCCCCCCTCACAATCCCGGTTCCCGAGCGACAAACTCAATGGGACGGAGGGAGTACAGAAGACACCTTAGCTGATTTTTGTGCTGACAATTTAATTCTCTTTGTTGTGCTGTTCAATGCTCACATGTTTCTTCCTTTGTCAAAAACTTATAGATGGACTAATTTGTAATTTGGTAATGTAAACTACAAATTACCCTGGATGATCCCAATTTTACAATGCAGAGAAGATGTGGCATACGAAGTTTGTGTCCTGCGTGAAGGCGATGAGCTGGGCCATCTCAATATGGGACTGGTCGCTAAACCAGTTCAATATGCACCAATAATGGACCTCCTCTAAAGAAGAAAAGATTTGTGGATGCATGACAATTCATGAGGCATTATAACTCTCTGACTTTATGTTAGCCAAGACAATACATTAGTGTAGTGTGCTGGATTATCATTGTCATTGTTAGAATCAGGTAATAACCAAGGGAAAAATTTCTCAGGTAGCAAGCCCTTGCAAATCTTTACAACTAAAACGACCCATATTAATTAGTATCTTGAAGGAAGCAGAGACTTATATCTAGATAACTATATCTACGGCTGAGGATTGTTGAATCTGTTCCAAAAATAACTAATAATTATTTTCATGTATCTGTTTTGGTCTTTTGTATGATGTTAGATGCTTCAGCGGTTCAGCCTTGAATCTGAATGGTCCTAACTCCGAACTTCAATTTTAATTCCACATTATCATAGAAATGAACTGAAATATCTGCAATGACTGCTGCTCCGTAATTTTTGTCGTAGGGCTTTGCCAGATATATGTGTTTCACAATTGCTATGTTTCAAAGGTATCTGTGTTATCTGACTGGCTATTCTTGTTCAGACTGATGCTGCCGAATAGTGGGCATTAGCTATGGATGATGCAGATAATGTAAGCATACATATTCTTGATATCCATTTCAGAGGAGGATCTTATCTGAAAACCCATCCTTACAAACGGAACATGAGAAAGAAGATTTTGCACCAAAGTTGATAAGAGGGATATAATAGGACATGTTGGAAATCTACCATGGGATATAACAGTACATATGTTGGAAGTCTACCATGGATATAATAGCTGATGATATGAAAAAGCTCTTTTCTGATTGCAAATTTTTTGTCCATCCGATCTGGAACTGACAAGGAGACAGATGATTCAAAAGGTCATGTGGATATTGAGTTTTCTGATGGCACATCTCTTGATGTTCTCTTATATGGAGATTTGGCATCTTGTCCATTGTATAGAACAGTCCTTTCCAGTAGAATTACTTGTTTGCACTTTTGCAGTGGTAAATTTGTTGGAGAAAGCTGTTGAACAGATTCAGGCTGTCGTAGCAGTTGTGCAGCAGACAAGCCCGACAGCTTGAATGTTTGTTTCAGCTGAAAATATTATTTATCCAGAATAGAAGCAGTTATACGCTACGTTTTTTCCCATACCAAAATCTAAATGTGCAATATCCATACCCTACCCAATTAGCATGCTGCATGGGTGTAACACCCCAGATGTTTATCACCAGTTAAGCAATGGGTTTAAACTCTAACATGACATGTTAAGTGGTGATGAAGATGTCAAGGTCAAACCTATGGAAATGAGCCCCAACCTAAACTCGGATATTGCACCCTTGCTTTACATATAGCTAGGTCTTTTCAAGATATACGCTTGGTTGGTGTTCACTACCGGACTCCTGTAGTTTGCCGAGTGTCCGAAACACTCGGCAAAACACATAAAACACTCGGCAAATGGTTCGCCGAGTGTAACACTCGGCGAACAGCACTCGCCAAAAACAGTGACGGCAAAGCCAACTTTGCCGAGTGTCTTTTATCGGGAGTGCCCGACACTCGGTAAAGTTGAAACCGAAAAAATCCCGAAAAAATGGGATTTTTACCCCAAAAAAATAAAATTTTTTTTATCAATGGAGGCCCCCACCGACCAGCGCCCACCCATCTCCGACATTTTTCGCGTGAATTTCATGGCCACGCGGCCGACGCGATTCGAACCCGAGACCTCCCGTTGTACACGTACCTCATCTACCACTACACCACACTCTAACTTGTGTCTGGATTCCGTTTTAGTTCCCAATATATTATACTAAACCGAGTGTAAATTGCATATTTGAGGCCCTAAACGAATTCAAATAAAAAAGTTGTAAACTACAAAGTTTCATAACTTTTCGAGATCTACACTTTTAGTTTAGGAAGTTTTTCCATCCGAGGTCGTTTACAAAATTTGAATTTTAAAATTTTGAAATTCAAACACAGTTTTGCATGACAAGATGTTTTCAAATCAAAAAGTTGTAAACTACAAAGTTTCATAACTTTTCGAGATCTACACTTTTAGTTTAGAAAGTTTTTCCATCCGAGGTCGTTTACAAAATTTGAATTTTAAAATTTTAAAATTCAAACACAGTTTTGCATGACAAGATGTTTTCAAATCAAAAAGTTGTCAACTACAAAGTTTCATAACTTTTCGAGATCTACACTTTTAGTTTAGGAAGTTTTTCCATCCGAGATCGTTTACAAAATTTGAATTTTAAAATTTTGAAATTCAAACACAGTTTTGCATGACAAAATGTTTTTAAATCAAAAAGTTGCCAACTACAAAGTTTCATAACTTTTCGAGATCTACAAAGTTTATTTTGGTTGTTTGATCATCTGTTCATCCGACATGGTCGTTCTAACATTGTTCACAAATCTTATATATCTCTATTGTAGTTTCATAAACTACCAGAGACATATGTTAGATTTATGAACAAATTTATTTTCACTTTGTCGTATGAAGAAAAGACCAAAACAAACATTGTACATCTTGATGAGTTATACAACTTTGTAGTTGAAAACTTTTTGATTTGAATTAATTTACTGCTTCAAAATATGCTTTGAAATTTTTTTTGCCGAGTGTAAAAAAAATAACACTCGGCAAAGAAGCTCTTTGCCGAGTGTCAAAAAAAACACTCGGCAAAGAGCTTCTTTGCCGAGTGTCAAAAAAAATACTCGGCAAAGAGTCTCTTTGCCGAGTGTTAAAAAAAACACTCGGCAAATAGCCTCTTTGCCGAGTGTCAAAAAAACACTCGGCAAAGGCTTCTTTGCCGAGTGCCCGAAAAAGAACACTCGGCAAAGCACGTGACACTCGGCAACTTAGGCGTTTCCGGTAGTGGTTATTGGAATATCTTCATATGTCTCACATCAATACCCATCTATATGGATCACTGGAAAAGTTTTATGAAGTTTGGAATAAAAAAGTCACATGAAATGATAAGTCATATCTTTGCATGAATTGCTTTATCAAGTGGATGGAAACCTATGAAGTCAACCAAACCTTGGTACCTTGCTCAAACAACTCTACTTGCACTCATGAACAAAAGTTATGAAGGGTTCATGTTGAGCAGGTGGCCAGAAAATGCTCCAATGGATCAAAAAGGATAATTTAAGCTTCATCGTGATCCTACTTTGGTCAAAGTAGAACAGTAGGTTCTATACCAGTTTTGAGGTTGGACCTTAAATGAAAGTTGTAGTCCATATCATGTAGAACAAACTTGGTTTTTGGACTAAGAGCTAGATCAGCTTGGAAGTAAGTCAAATCGAGGTCACAAGATCGAATTTGCTGTTGTTTTCAGCACTTAAAATTATTCCAAGTCTGGAATTCATTGTCATTAGGTTGGCATGCCGCGTTCTTGAGTTTTTATTAAGCATCATGCTTTGACCCAAAAATAGAAGTTGGAGATATTTCATTAGAGAAGAGCATGTAAAAAGTTGGGTCAAGTTTGATCATGTTTTGACCAACAAATTGGAGTCCTAACCGAGCAAGGCTTAATCCTTATTAAGTTGTTGACAGTGGCATTTTAGGAGCCAATTATCCGCTAATCTACTGCCCTAATGACCTTGGTAACTAAATGAAATATGTAGAGCAAGCCAAGGTGAGCAAACTTTGTTTTTAGCCCAATGTCCAATTCGAACCCGAGCCGGCCCAAATCGGCTCCCCACCTTGCCTACACTGCCGCCACGTGTTCGATGAAATGACGTCGTGGCCGCCATGCACCGGAGCGCGCCCGACATGGCCGACGCGCGTCCAACCTCCATGCCACGCGCCGCCTCTCGCCCTGTTGCTCCATAACCGAGCGCCTGTGTATCTCCATGCCTCCCTCACTCGCTTCCGCTCACCCTGGCGCTTTTCCTCTGCGCGCACGCACGCCAGAGCGCGGCCGCCATGGACGCCGCCACCGAGCTCCACAGCCACCACCCTCCACTCATCTGCGGCGCGAGCCAAGAGCCTCAGCGCCCTCGCCTTCACCTGCCGTGCACGTCGAACCCCTTAGCCACCTCCCTTCCTCGCCTGTGCTGTTCGTCCTCGGAGCCGCTGACGTCGCCGCCGCTGGCTGCCGTGGCCGCGCCGCCACAAGCCGCCTCGGGCCGAGCTGGGTAGCCCTATGGGTGCGCGCAGGCCCCCTAGTCCTCCCCGCCACTCCACGGCCGTCGTCGACGACCACGGCCGCCGGAGCCACGAGCTGGCCGCTCCCCTGCGCTGCCATCCTGAGGAGGAAGACGATGGACCTTGCACGGCAATAAGGGAAAAAGCAGGGGGTTATGTGAAGAACTAGTGACTCCAGTGAACAGTGCCAAAAAGGATCCATTTGTTCATGTTTAATTTGTGTTTTCCGCAGGGACCCCGATGCAAGATTTCAATTTCCTTTTTCTCTGGTTTTTATAGATTTGAATGCTCCACTTTGAAAATTCGTAGTAATTTGTAGAAAAATCGTAAAATAGTAAATGGGGACTTTTTGGAATTCTTGTGAAATTCTCTGTGCACTAGATCAATAATATTACATATTTTAGTTTAAAGGTTTAGCTTTAAAAATAGATTTATGCAGTTAGGTTCTTAATGCTAGTCATGTCTTGTCTTTTTTTATAACTGCAGTTATTTTACTCAAATAAATGTGAAATTTTTATGGAGTGTTACTGATGTGATTAGTGATGTCTGGTAAAAATTTTAGTATTTTAGGCTTGATAGTTTAAGATCTATAAAAATAACAAATTACCTGTATTGCCTTACCCCTATTCTGAATAGGTCTGCAAGATTAAATTAATTGGCTTAGTTAAGTTATGAATCATGACTTTGTGATAATACATGAGTTGTAGTACTTTTATTAAGATTTTCAAAAAGCTAAATATCATTATTTTTGGTTAAGTAGATCTTGAGTTATACTTGCTTAAATATCAGTGGCTGTTTCTGCCCAAACTCTGACAGGGTTACCTTGTTGGTATTGTGGAGCCTTTTTAATAGTAGAATTAGATTTAGGTGTTTACAACAAAGTTGTTTAGAATTTGATAAGCTTTCTAAAAAGTCTAGAACCACATTTATTGGACATGTATAACTCCAATTATAGCTGTTTAAATTGGCATATCAGTTTCTATCTATGTTTTGGACAGAGATGCAATTATTGAATTAATTGACCCTTCTAACTGTAGAATCATTTTAATATGAGAATAAGAAAGTTGTAGGTAACTTCCTAAGCTTTTCAAAAAGTTATGGTTCATGTTTGTTGGAGATCTAGAACTCTAGTTATGCTTCTCTGAAGTTCCTATCAGTTTTCTGTACCACTGCTGTTGGATTGCATTTGTAGTTTTGCTTGTGCAATTATTTTTGTGGTGTAAATGATGTTTGCTATAGTTGTAGTGAATACAAAAGTTATAGCAAATTCCATGGTCTTGCTTGTGTTCAAATTGTAAGGCCATAGGCCTGATAATGTAGGAGTTACATGACTTTTAAGTCTCCTGTCAGGTTTTGATTGTATTCTGAGCAGATCTGAAAGATGCTAGTGTTTGATCTAGTTAGGATTTGAATGAGCTTTTGGTGATAATAACAACGTTGTAGATAATTTATGTATCTAGCTGATGTTAAAATTTAGTGGTATTTGGTCTTGTGGTTTGTGAGTTATGCTTGTTAAAAGTTAGATTTCAGAAATGGCTGCTCTCTGTCAATTGTGGACCAGTTTCTGTAAATGTATAATTTCGACCTACTTAACTTTTGAATCATGCTATGATGATTATAGATGAAATGTAGATAATTTCATAAGATTTTCAGAATGTCTTCTTGTAAGTCACTCCAGTTGTAGCTAAATCTTGTAGCTGCTGTTTGCATGTCCAGAAATTGACAGATTCCAATTATAGTTGTTTGCTTGTATATTGCTAAGTGTGGCTCACACCTTTGATGATGGTTGAGTTAGAGTACCTGAGATCTTGGGAAACTTGTGTCATGCTTGGTGTTGTCGTCTTCTTTGCTATCGTGGGATGATAAATTGTGCGATATTTAAAGTAGGCAATGCGAAGTGCTTGTGCATGTTAATGTAACCTTGTGCTTGTCTTACTTACTGCATGCAATGCATTGTCTATTGCACTTCCATGTATTCATACACTTGCATATTGCATCTCATCTATGTACGCTAGATGCGCCACGTGAAGGATGCGATGTTGGAGCCAAACCCGAAGACAGCGTTTGATGGATCTATCCTGAAGATGGAAGGACTAAGCAAGTGCTAGGACCTGAGATGTCACCAGGACGGTACAAGCTAACTGAACTGACTTGTGTTGGAGCCCAGGCAAGCCCCAGAGCATATTAAGCCTCCTAATTTTCAAAATACAGTTAAAGTATTATTGTTACATATATATATTATTGCATTAAGTTTAGGTGTTGGATGCAAACACTTGCTGCATTGGTTATCCAATCCTTGTCCAGATATTGATACCCTGAATCCTATGTAGCTCAGACTCGTGTAGTGCTTAGCCCTGCTTAAACGCGGTAGAAGTCAGGTGATTTCCTGTCACTTGCGAGATATAGGGACATACATATGGCACGGTTGGCTATATTTGCTATCGTGGAAAAGAACCTGTCTTAATTTGAAATGAAGACCGGGCGGAGGCTTGCCGGTTTGTAGTGACTCCGTCTGTGTCGCTTAAGGACTGAATCTTGGAGCCTATCCTGTTCATGTTGAACGCATGCCTCTCTCTTAGTTGGTCGTGTCCGAAGACCGACCACGAAGCTGAGTAGCTCACCTCAGGCCGGGAGTCGATAAGTATAAAGTACGTCTCGGAAGAGAGCCGTAGGCGTGAGTACAAGGGCAGGTGATTTAAAAGTCATGATTGTCCTGGCAGAAGGGAAATCCTTGAGAGTGCTGGCACTGATCGAACCCGCGAATTTGGTTCCTGAGTTGTCCCAAAGGTGACCCATGGCTACCCTTGTAAAATATGCCAGGGTGAGAGTTAGGAATATCCCCTCAGCTGAGTTGTAATTCGATTCGAGTCGCCGTCTCTCCCGGTTAGTGCGAACTTGACGGGCTTATCTCCAAAGTAGATACACTAAATAACATAATGGTTCAGGAAAGATGATATGATGATGACATCCTTATTATACCTGCTATGGTTAATATTGATTGCTCCTAATAAGTGAGTGCTCTAGTATAGGTGCAAATCTAGTGGACAGGTAAATGATGATAAACTTGATGCGAAGTTTAAATTGGTCACTATATTTATAAGCTCTTTTATGCAACTGTGTCCAGCTAGCCCACCTTATAAGCCTTGCATGACCCTTGGTGTCATTTATTCTGGTTTTGACGGGTAAGTCTAGCTGAGTACCTTCTCGTACTCAGGGTTTATCCCACCATGTTGCAGGTGAAGTTCTCGGCCTGTGAAGATGGTGGCTAACCGTCGGTGGCTCGGTGATTCTATAGTTACTTCTCATCTATATGCTTTTGTCGAATGATGTCACTTATGCTAGCAATGTATTTGGAACATATATTAATGTAATCTTTTGAAAGCTATGTTGTTTTCACTAATCGATTTTGAAACCCAAACTGGTACTTTTAATTATGAACACAGTTGTAATATCATTTCCGCTGCAACCCTGTGTATGTGATGTGTATTTGCTTAATCACGCGATCTTGATTGTGATGTTGATTTACCGAGGTCTTTCAGGACACTCGGCGGACTACCGGGTTTATATGAGTGAAAGTATGCGTGTGTCAACAGGTTAGCGGGGACAGTCGTACTTGATCTTATATAAATTGGGCGGTTCTGTTACAATGGGTATGGATTTGGGCGTGGTTCTGGATGTCCAGCGGCCGCTAACTGAGACTGCTGCTACTACTGAAGAAACAAACTGGGACCTGTCACTTGTGTACAGTCTGCTGCTGTGAACTCTTCCAAGCAAATCAGCTGTTGGGTTTTACTATATATATCTTCTGTGGTGATGTGATATGGCTACGTGGTAGCTGATGTAATTCTTGCCGCCCTTGTGGAAATTGTCTATGTGAATAAATGATTTATTTTCGAGAGCTTTCTGTGCTTCAAGTGCTGTAAATATCTTTTTGTTAAGCTAGTACAATGAGCGTACGTGTGAAGCCGTGTAGTATAATACATACAGTAACGAGTAACCTAGTATTCCAAATTGTGGATAACTCTTATAGTAAATAAAGATTCCAAAAAAGTACAATAATGCTTCGGCTAGGGCGTCCGTCCCATATCGGTCCGTCCGGAGCGGACCAGCCCACAGCCTGCTCCCGCATAAAGAGTTCCTAACAAAAAGAAATAAAATAGAGTTACACTCCGTTCCCCATTTCGCATCGGCCGCTGAGGGCGCCTCCACCGCACAGCCACCCTTCGCTCGCCTTCTCCGCCGCTGCGGTCGCGACCCTCCCCCACTCCATGGCGGCTCGAGCAAGCCGTTGGCGCGCGGCTGGCGGGCTCAAGTAAGCCGCTGACCCTCCCCTACCCCGGCCGCTGGCGCCCTCTTCAGGTCCAGCGGGGTCTCCTCTCCCTCGGGCGACGACGGGCATGGCAGGGGCGTGTGGGTGCGCACCATCCAGCGCAGCGCCGATCCCCCTCGCCCGTCGCGGAAGGGGAAGCAGGTGAGGCTGGCGCATACGCCCCCATCCACGTACCTCGCGTTGTCGGCACGAAAGGGAGGCCTGCGCTACCCTAGTTACCCACCAGGTATGTCATGGCCGCGCGGCGATGCTGTGTTTCAAGTGTTTCTGTACGCTTTTTTCAGACATGCTGCAAGCCTATGTTTCAATTGTTTCAGTTATTTCAGATGTATGTTTCAATTGTTTCATGCGGATGTTGTAAAAGTAGATCGGAATATTGTATATGTTGCAATAATTGTACACGTATGTTGCAAGCATCTATCCCAATGTTTCATCTGTTTTTTTGTACACGTATATTGCAGGTGTTTCAGACGCATGTCTCAAGTGTTTCATCTAGCTTCTTTTGTATGTTGCATCTGGATGTTGCAAAAGTAGATCGGGATCTTGCACATGTTGTAATGGTGTTTCAACTTTATGTTACAAATGTTTTATCTGTTTTAGACATATGTTGCAAATGTTTCATCCATATGTTGCAAAAGTAGATTGGGTGTTGCATGGCGTGACCGGTGGCTGTCACTACTGCTGGGGCGCAGTCGTGGGTCAACCCACGTGGGTTTCCCCATGTGGGGTGCAGGGTGGGCGCGGGTCCTGGGACGGGATGCAGGACGTGGGAGCGGCGCAGTTGTTGGAGCCGTGTCTGGACGCGACGTCTCGTCCGCACATCCGGACGCTAGGCCTTCCGAAAAAAAGTACGAAACAGTACTGAAACACAGTTGACATTCGTCTTGTTCGCTTGGACTGTTTATCGGTCATGGTACAATATTTTTCTTTCACAACCAAAATAGTATCAGTTGGCTTATCAGCCATAGGAACCATCAGTTGAACATGACGATTGTCTGCATACTATCTTGCTTGGATCCGATTTTGAAGAGAACTGGGGAGTACTAAATTTAACTCCCCTATCAGTGATGTTAATTTGAGTAAATTGGATACGTATGAAATATCGGATTCCGAACAAAAGTACTGAAGTTTCAGCTTATAAAATATTATATTCAAAATCTTACGGCTGAAGACCATTTTACTAGTCCTACGGTCATTAATTTTTTTTAGGGGAGGGCAAAATATTTAAATGCGACTCTAGCATGCTGTTTGTTAATCATGTAAGCGTGAGTTTTAGCCCATCCAGATCAATAGCGTGTGGGTCTATTGGAATGGATGGGCTACGAACACATCCCAACTCTCCAGTGTCCCGGTCCTTATATGCCTGGTCGGCTGGCCCTTATTGAACTCTAGTATTATGGAATCAAATGAAAGAGAAAAATACATAGGTCTTTTAACTTGACGAGAGGTGTCATCTAGGTCCTTATACATTTGAATGTTAATTCTGGCATTAACTTGGATTCCAGTGTCATATGGGTTCAAACCCGCTCTAGCTATTGACGTGGCATGTTGACGGTATGCTGACTTGGCTCCTACATATGGGACCCACGTGTCAGGTGAAATATATTTTTATTTTATATTTTTTCTTGTCACTTTTTTCTCCCTCTCCTATCTCACCCGCAAAAACACGCACGCCGGCACGGCACGAGTGGCGATGGCGGGCGGGCAACGTGGTCCTCCGGCGAGGCTGCACTGGCGGGTAGCGTCGTTTCCGCCTGCTCCACCGCGCCCGCCTGGTCGAGGGTGGCAGCGCGGCGTTTGGCGCGGTCGATGGCGGCGGCGCGTGCTACCATCGACAGTGGCGGGCTAGAGACTTGGTCGACGGCGGCGGAGGAATTGACCCAGATGGATGGATCAACGATGATCAGATCCGGGGGGCCGCGGATCAGATGCATGCGCTAGCTCTCGCAATTATTTGCCGCCCGGCCGGCGCTGTCGCCGTCTCCATGTACGCTCGCTGCGGACCACCGTCCGGCTCCGGCCGGCCGTCTCCACGTGCGTGCGTGATGGCTGTTCTTGTGCAGTACCCAGATCAATCAGGATTCAGGAAAGGATCAACTGGTGTTTCACCTGCCTGATTGCGTTGGATAATGAATGACGTATTGACGTTGCTGAGGCTTGGGAGAAGACCGGTCTTCACTGCCGCCGGAGCGACCGCCGTAGAGGCAGCAGCCGGACGAGGCGAGGCCGACAGGGAGCGGAGCGCGTCGTCCTCGGCGTCGTCGGCCGCCGCCGCGTTCGCAGCCAACATCGACGCCGTAGCTGTATGTGCGCAGCACCCACACGACGGCGTCGCGTCTTCTCCGGCAGGCGGCAGAGGTCCTGACGGCGAGCGCGCGGGCCTCCAGGAGGTGCGGCTCCGGCGCTACGGTGGAGGCCGAAAGCGAAGCGGCGGCGCGGGCTCCTCGAGCGCGCTCTGCTCCTCTCGCTGCTGCCCAGGAGCGGGACCAGCACCCCCGCCGCTTCTGACGCCAGGATGGACGCCGCCGCGAACGATCTTGAGCCGCAGCGCCCTGCGCGCGTCCTCCTCCCTGATCACCGCCGCCACGCCGCTGCAGTCGCACGCCGCGGCAGCGTCGCTCGCGGGCGCAGCTGCCGATGCCGATGCCGCGTCGACCCCGGGTGTCATCACCAGAACGACGATTAGCAGGATAGCGAGCCTTGCTAGCGACGAGGAAGAGGAGCCCGAGCTCGCGCGGCGTCCATGGCGTGTCGTGGACGTGCGCGTGCGCGTGCGCATGTGCCTGGCGAGGGAGAGAAAGGGAGGGAGGGAGTCGGCGCTGCGCGCGCGTCGTGCTGGAGGCAGCAGCGTGGCCGGGGGGAGGCGGCTGCCGGCGTCGGGAACCCGCTGGAGCCGGTCTTCCGCGCGTGACGAAAGAGAAGAACGGAAGGGAGAGAATGACCTGACAAGTGGGCCCCATATATATAGAGGATGTATAGTCAGGGTGCATGTCAACGTATAGAGTGGGTAAAAAACCCGTTTGGACCTAAACGACATCTAAGACAAGTTTATGGACCTAGAAATTGCATTTGAAGAGTACATGGATCTATATTACACCTCGAGCCAAGTTAAGGGACCGGCCATAAATTTTTCTCAAAATCAAATATATATACAAAAGACAAGAAGCTAGTCTACACGGAAAATTGACTTTCCTATGCCTTGGAAATGTTGCATGGAATGGAATCAAATAGACGTGTGAAGTTTCCCTATAAACTTTTCCAACTTTGCTATTGTTAACACCCTGAACTTTTGGCAAATCTTAATCCCCAACTAAGGTGGTGTTTGGTTGCCCCTTCTAAATTTTAGTCGATGTCCCATCGAATGTTTGGACATATGCATTAAGTATTAAATATAGACTAATTACGAAACTAATTGCATAGTTTGTGACTAATTTGCGAGACGAATCTTTTAAGCATAATTAGTCCATGATTTGACAATGTGGTGCTACAGTAAATATGTGCTAATGACAGATTGATTCGGCTTAAAAAATTCGTCTCGTGGAGTACTGACGGATTATGTAATTTCTTTTTTTATTAGTATCCAAACACCTCATACAACATCCTCCCGACACACCTCCTAAATTTTAGTCACTGGAACCAAACACCACCTAAGCAGCTAAACATCGGTAACATAACAAATAAACTACAAACAAGTATTATGACTTCTGCCTGCTCCATATATATAAGCTTTGTAGCTTGTAGCAAAGCATGAGAAATGGGTGGTCATCAACTCAAACGCTCCCAGGGTTACCTCTCCTGGAAATTCGTGTAGATGCATTGTAGTTTGTGATGAAAGGCTCGTTGAGTCGAGGTATTGTAGCTTGTAAATTCACGGTAGCTGGATCGAAGGGGGGATGTACATTTCCGCGTGCAGCAAAGCTGATTGTTGTTTTTGGTTCCATCCGAGTCCACTTGAGCCTGGCCAGATTCCTGGCTTTCTTTCATAAGAAATGCCCCAAGATCCTAGACGTGGATCAAACGAACGGTGATCATTCCACTGAGCAAACTTTGGAAAGATGTAGTTAGCAATTCAGCATAGGAGTAAATGTTTGAAAAAAATATGATCAGCTTAGTAAGCAAAAACTGGAGAGCAAATCAGCAGGAACCAACTTCCAGAATAATTTTTTTTTCCAGAAACAATAAAAATGAAATAAAAATCCAGAAACAAAAATAAGGAAAAAGCCCGGAGAAAAAATTAAAAAAAAAACTCAGAAACCAAGAAATGAAAAAATTTGCGGTGAGCGTGGATCGAACACGCGACCTTCAGATCTTCAGTCTGACGCTCTCCCAACTGAGCTATCCCCGCTTTAGCTGTTTAAGTCGAACATGTCTATTCTAATATCAAAAATAGTCATCCACCTTTTAAGTCAGTTTAGTGTCCAGTACTCAGTACATTACACCCCTGTTGTACATATAAGTACTGAATATGGTAGTAGATTGCACGAATGGGAAACATATAAGTACTGAATATCTAAATGACATGTAGTAAAAGGGATACATGGAATTTCTTTAATGTATTAATTGATTTATTATTATTATTTGCTGTGCACATACATGGTGTTTCTAACCCCACTCCAAAAACAGAAGACTAAAGTTAAAATCCCGAGTTTGTCTGTATAATCTCAAAAACCTATGTCATATGCTTCATGGAACACCAATATGAACACCCTCTATTTCAAGTATTCCTGTATCATCCACTCTCAAAACTTCTGACAACTGTAATCTGTGCAACTGCTCAAAGAAATCCACACCATGACGAAGATCCATTTTTCCTGAACTCTTCACAAGGTGCAGGAAAAACTTCATGCGCCTCTCCATACACGGACTCGCAATGCCACCTGTCCTGCCGCCGTATGCCTCTTAAGCTAAAGTTTCTGAAGCAGATCCCTTCATAAACTGCACCAGGCACTGCCTCCAGCATTGGTGCTCGCTGCAGGTCTACACCGACAACGTCACTGATAAGCACATTGCTGATCCTTGGTAGTGCGGTTCGGTCATAGTTGTCATCAGAATGGTCATCTGCACCTCGACTGAATCTTATTGGTACCTTGACCACCTCCATCGTCACATTGGCTATGGTGATGTTGGTTATGTACCCACCCCGCCCTACATCAGTCTTGAGCCTCACGGCTTGCGCAGAGTTCCAAACGTGGAGGTCACGGACAAGCACATTAGATATGCCTCCTGACATCTCGCTACCAAAACCTACACCTGAGCATGTCGGAGTTGTGCCTGAAACCCTCTGAATGACGATGTTTGTACTCGGTTTGCCAAGAGAGATCCCGTACTGATCCCAACCACTCTTGACAGCAACAAGATCATCTCCGCTTTCGATGTAGCAGTCTTCAATGCAAACTTCCGAGCTCGAGTCTGCCATTGTTCAGCAAGAGAGCTGTCAGTAAAGAGTTCATCCTTTGCAAAACAGATTCACTAGTGGCGAATTTAAAATATATCTAGTTGTTAAAAATCCCAAACATATAGAAAACCATGATGATAAAACTGCATTTGGCTTGGCTAATTCTCAGAAAGACAAAAACAGTACGACGCTAATGAAAGTAACAGCACAAACCTGGATCGATGCCATCTGTGTTTGGAGCATTCAGGGGAGCCAGTATGGTCAAATCCTTCATCACCACGTTGCTGGCAAATAAATAGCAAATATTCATTTTCCCAGAACTTCATTTACATAGAATGAAAATGTTCCTATTAGGAAATGCAGCGGAATCAGCTTGGTAAACTGACCTGCAGTAGACCGGGTGTACTGTCCAGAAAGGGGAGTTGCGCAGTGTGATACTGGACACTAGGATGTTGGTTGAGTTCACAAGCTCGATGAGATGGCCTCTTGTGTGGTTCAAAGTTCGGTTCCACCATAGCTCCCACCACATATTTCCTTGGCCATCTATGGTCCCGTTGCTACCTGATATTTGTGAAGTGCATTTTCAAGTTATACATCAACACTAATTCTTGAGATGATATGGACCAAGACTAAAATTCAAGCCTATGCCATTACCAAAAAAAGGCTCAATTTTGTTTTACTCAAATTTTGATTTATTAACTTAATGAGGCAATTTTTTATTTATTAATCAATCATGAAAGTAGACATAGCTAAGAATTTGTCATACCAGTAATCACAACATCATTTAAGCCCTCTCCATGAATGAGGCTGATATGGCGTGGTCCTAACCGTTCCCTTCCACGCCCATAAGATGGCAAAGGGGCAATGAGAGGCCACTCTTCTGGATCCTGCATATCATAGTCCAACTTGCTACTCAATACTCTATGCAGTTTTGTAATGAGCATACACAACTATGAAGTGCTGGACATTCGCCTACTTTAATGTGAAGACATCAATATTCAATCTAGAATCCAGTGCATGGTCCCCTTGAAGACTGTTTCCCCATGCTATCATGTTGGTATTATAAAGCCATCATGTTGGCATTATAATGACCTGATGAGTCTACAGTACTGTACAAATCATGCAGCTGTGTCTTTCTATGTGAATGTTGCTTGCCTTGGTTGACACAAATGAAATAACAAAATGGGCATAGATTGGCGCGCACAATATTTTGGACCTGGCATTAGCTGTAAAGGACGCAAGATGGCTTACAATTATCAATGTGTTCCAACTGAAGCTCACAAGTTCCCAGCAAATTCCTCTCAATTATACTCCACTTTATAGAACTATGCAATTGTTACTAGTTGGAAACTCAACATGATTTCTCTAATGATATCAAAGGTGATTGCAGTATTGCACTGTGGACAACATGTGAAGGGTGTAATGGCCCTAAATTAAACATCTTGATTATGGTTTCATTCCCATCTAGCTAGTACTTGTTTGTTTTGTTGGAAAGTACCTGTAGCAGGAGAATTGAACAGCTACGTTCTCAATTATGCTAGTTCCTTTGCAACCAATTCCTACTGAACCTCCTCACATGGATCGTGAATACACAGTACTATCACAGTTCCTCCCTTTCTAGCAAATTAATCTGCCCAATCCTGAACAGTCAACACATATTATTCTGCCTAGTCCGTACATGTTGTCACACTGGCATGACATGTCTATCTCTACCGGATGGACCAAAAACAGGGATTATTGGCTCCTGCACAAAGCTCCAAACCAGAGATTTTCTGACCCTCTATTGGCTTTAGCACAAACAGATAAGACCGAGGTGGAAGCAATGTAAAGTACTACAAGGAGGTATCAACTGGGACCAACAGCCCAACACCAGTCCAGGTCGAAGCAGCAGTGGGGACAAAGCAAAGGCACACAAACTGCTTTGCCTAAAAGCTAGGCTAAAAAATATCGTTCGCTGATTTATTATGAGAGAAAAACCCTGAGTAAGCCAAGGAACAGGGCTTCACAAGGAACCACAGAGACTCAGAGAGAGACCCAGGCCGTCCAAGTCCAAGCATGTGACTCCAATACATCACCTCCACTGGCTGTATCTTTTTCTTTATTGCCGCCACGGATCATGGCATGTGACACAGTGACAGCACAAGCGCCGAATCTACTAGTTTGACGACGCGCAGTTCGACGAGAATATGGAGCCAAATCCCAATGTACTACTCGCTCGGTAAAAAAAAAAAAATTCTAGCCTTGAACCCGAACATATCTAGAATTGCGTTTTTTTAAGGATGGAGGAACTATACTCCTAACTACGAGGTTATGAACGAAACCCCTCTTATGATCAGATTTTGGAGCACAGAAGTGAAAATGGAAATATCTGAACCACCAATGTAACGAAATTTGCTGTCCATGCATGGCAACTGAACAAAATCACGCATTTGTGCGCATGCTTGAGCAGAAATGCTAAGCAAAATTCAAACCACTCGTAAAGCGAAGCCGATGCACATAATTGTCGTATAAGAAAAAGCACGAATTGAATCGAACCGAAGAAGAATTGCGCAAGCAATGAATGAATTCGTGACCTGGGAGCCGAGGATGACCGCGCCGCGGTGCAGGAAGAGGGTGAAGCGGCTGGTGAGGTTGAAGCTGCCCGTGAGCCACCTCCCGGGGGGCACGTCAAGCCTAGCCCCTCTCCCACCGGCCCTCGCGTCCAGCTCCGCGACGGCGCGCCGGAACGCCGCGGTGTTGGGCGTGGCGCCGTCGCCCACGGCCCCGAACTCCTCCACGGACGCCGCGACCGCGCGCGCCGGCCCCGCGCCCGCGTAGAACCCCGCGCAGCTGTCTCCGGGCGCGGGCGCGTCGTGGGGGCGAGGGCGAGGAGGGGCGATCGGGAGGAGCCTGGCGGGTATCAGGCGCCCCGAAGCGAAGGAGGCGGGGACGCGCGTGAGGGCCAGGTAGGAGGCCGCGGCGAGCAGGGACAGGATGACGAGGAGAGGCGCCGGGCGTGGCCATGGGAGCGGGAGAGGGAGAGGCAGCGGCGAGGCGTCGTGGTCGTCGGCGGCGTGGGCGGCCTTGGTGGCGTGCGCCATGGCGGGGCGACGCGCATCGCTTTGCTTTTTGGACACGCCCGAAAGAAGGAGAGAAAAAGAGGCGTGTCCGAAACAAATGGCTTTTCTGTTCTTTCGCACAAATTGCGTAAGCGTGTCGGGCCCCGACAACAAACGGATGGAACGGCACGGCCCGGCCCAACCAGGTGGTCGTTCTGGCTAACCGATGGGTTGTCGTTGTTGGGCTGGGTCTGGACAATCGTTTGTGTAGGCTGACCATTTCTTCGACTGGGCCGTGATGAGGCCCACTCCGGTTTTGAGATTGTCTCGTGAGGCCCACCTCCGAGAGAAATTTACCGCCGCTGTGGCCTATATGGGTTCTACCGAGCATTTCCAACTAGTTTTCCCCCTCCCGACCCGGGAATCTTCCCTGCCGACCCCCCGGCGCACTACAGGTTTTTCTTCCGTGAATATGGGAATTCTACGAGCGCGGCGCACCAGCAAATCTGGCCCATGCACCCTACGAGCGAGCGAGCAACTCCGTTCCCCGACGTCCGTCAGGTACGCAAGTTTTATCTTCTTTTCTTTTTTATTTATTACTAGCCAATGTCCGTCGGTTGCTACGGGTGAAAAAACTATGTTAATTCAATTTATTAAATTGGGCAATGCAAATTTCGTATTCATTCCACCATAGAAAATATGTGTCGGAAGTAGAGTGCTTAAGGAAAAAAAACATAGATTCAATTTATCCGGCTAGTGATAGAAACGATAGATTTGCAAGAAAATACACTCTTTCTTTCGTTATTTTGATTTATCTGCCAATAGCGATAAAATAAATGCACTGCACTTCTCACCCTTTTCACAGCACCAAATTGTTCAGTCATTTTAACAAACACGTAGCAGGTAGAATGTGGCTTACACTGCGCGTAATACTACTGTCCATTTCATTGAACTGGGCAATGGAGTTTGAAGCCTCCAGGACATTTCAGTCCTCTAGCACAATCTAGTTAAACACAGATCTAATCATCTAAGCCTCTGAACACCATCACGTTGAAAAGAATTTAGTTGGATGGAACATTACCATTTCAATTTCAAATGAAAATGGTGAATAGGGTTGGGGCGGCAGCCGGTACTGACTAGGTTCCTGCTGCCGATGGGGGCGAGGCCGGAGGAAGTTGTGTCGGGCAAGGACGGGTCTGGAGAGAGCTGCGTCTTTTTCTCACCCCTGTGGAAAGTGGTGGGACCCCGCCGGTTTCGCCGTCGCCGTCGCTGCCACGAGGTGGAGGAGGCAGAGAGGCGGGTGCTGGCTTGTCGTTACTTGGGCTCAACGAACCGTTACTTGGGCTCTAGCTTTGTGGGCTATGATTTTGGGCTGCCATATGAGCTTTGGTAAGATATTCCTGTCGTAGCCCCCGGAGTTGTCGAACGCAATGAGCTCAACCCGCAAAAAGAAGCAACGAACGGCACATGGTCAGGCCTACTCTTCTCTGGAAGATAGTATCCCATAATACTCTTTTTAATTCATAGTGACTGTCGACGACAAGTGCAGAGAAGCAAGGAGAGAACGCCTTGTATCCAAGATAAGATGATTTGATTTAAGTAGTAGTGCGATAGCAGCAAGATCTGCAATCTGCAAGGATAAGCCTCCTATTCAGATCTGCAATCTGCAAGGATATTAAATTGGAATTAACAAATCGATCACAACAAGAAGGATTAGTGAATTGAGATGGAAACAAGCAAACACGGATGAGCAACACAGATGACAGACGGGGGGCTAGGCGCTCTTGATCAGGAAAAACAAGCAACACGAGTGAGCAAGAGATTTGCCTACGGATCGACAACAAACTAAATGAAAAACACACGAATGGATTGATGGTGCTGTAATCGGTAATCCTAATTCAGATTTCAGAGGAGGTATGGACTGTTCGTTGTCGACTCAGCGCACGAGAACAGAGGCGTCGCTCGAGTTGGATAAGCCCGCCCGCCCGGCGGAGGCAGCGCACACGGCCTAGAGGCAGATACGCGCGGGCCTGGCAGGGCCACCGTCGCCGGGGCCACCGAGCGTGCTGGCCTGGCCGCGCCGCCGTCGATGGCCTGTCGTGCACCAGCTCGTCGGCGACAGGAAGTGGATGAGCGGACTAGTGTTCTGTATGCGAAGACAAACTGGCTAGATGAGGACGAAGATGCAGTCAGCCATGATTTGTGCCTACGTATATACTCGACCCACCGTCTCTCAGATCCGTTTTCCACGCTAATTATCCGGACACCCGCTCGTACGCTGATTTTTAAATTCACGTATATACGCATACTGCGCGTACCGACGGTAGGTACAAACGGGTCAAGTTTTTTTTAACCCGTTAGCTGCGGTAACAGACCAGCCAGCCTCTCATGTGTGCCGAGGGAGTAACTACTCCCAAGGAGTAAGAATATGGTGCATTATATATATATATATATATATATATATATATATATATATATATATATATATATATATATATATATTTATTTATGGAGTAGTTATTTTCATAATCAATAAATCACGTTGCGTATGTGTATATACTCATTTATCAGTTTGAGTATGTTGACATACTAATATTAAGATACTCCAGATTTTTACTATGTGAAAAAAATCAAAAGAGCACATATTTTTTAATATATTATATAATACTATGATAGTAGCATATAAAATAAGTATAACCATATACTCTAAGTATATATACATACTTGTCATATATAGTACCATAGATGGTCTAGTATGATGATATACTCCATCTATATACACTTCGTCGGGCCATATACGCCCTAAATCTAGAGATATACACATGTGAGTAACTATTACCTGGGAGTAGGAAATAATTTCCATATATATTCGGTAATGCTCTTTATTAATTCGGTAATGCTCTCTTAGCATCCGTCCGACTGGACCAGAGGTACCCGCCTGCTCCAGCGCCTCGTGCCTCGTGCGCCCCACCCACGCCTCATGCCTCGCGCCGTGCGCTGCTCTCGCCTCGTGTCGCTCTCCGCACAGCCGAGGTCCGACCTCCGCGCCGTGGCATCGAGCTCTGTGTTGGCGTCAAGCTCCGCGTCAACGAGCGTCCATTAGGGGGCAGCAAGTAGATGAGCACATGTTGCAACCATATGTTTCATGTGTTTCAGATGTATGTCGCATATGTTTCATTTAGATATTGCAAAAGTAGATCTAGTGTTTCATATGTTGCAAGTGTATGTTTTCAATGTTTCAGCTGATTCAAACGTATGTTGCAAGTATTTTATCTCGATGTTGCATATGTTGCACTGGCTATATACGTATGTTCAAGTGTATGTTTCAAATGTTTCAGCTGTTTCAAACGTATGTTGCAAGTATTTTATCGGGATGTTGCATATGTTGCAATGCCCATACACATATGTTGCAAGCGTATGTTGTAAATGTTTCATCTGTTTTGGACGTATATTGCAGCAAATGTTTTATGTTGCAAGTGTTTCATGAGCAGGCGTGGCAAAGGGGTGCAGAGTGGTCCCCTCGGGCATAGCGGTCCCCACATGCGCACGGGAAGCAAATTGAGCACCGAGCACAAAGTTGTCGCCCTGTTCGTTTGGCTGTAGCCTGTCGTAAACGATCGTAAATTTCCAGCTAGAACAATATTTTTCTCTCATATAAACCAGTCAGCAGCACTTCTTCACGAACCAGCAACGATATGAACTAGCCAACCGAACAGGCTGTGTATCCATGAGCATGGCAGCAGGCGTGGAGCACGAAGCTGCATCCATAGATAGGTAGCTATCGCAGAGCACGAGGGAAAGCAAAGCACAAAACTGCATCTATCAAGTAGAGCACGAAAAAGTTGCATCCATAGATGTCTTTGGCGTATCGTTATTAAAAATGGACAGGCAGCAGGGGCAGGTGTGGGTAGGACGGCTGTGGCCGGACGTCAGTCTCTCCGTTATTAATTAGTACGAGCGCTCCCCGTTCGGCTGGTACGAAAAATGCACTGTTTATTCTGAAAAAATATTGTTCTAACTAAAATATTGTGAGAGAAAAATACTGTTCCGACTGAAAAAAGAAGCTGAATAAGCCGGCTTCTTGTTCAGCCGAACGGCACTATGTGAAACAGAACAGGTTAAAGTTGTATGAGTGGCTAAATCCAGTTTTAGTACTGTACGGTGAAGGCAAATCGACCTCCGTACGGAATATATTTTGACACTCATAGTACAAATGATGATTTCTCCCTAAAATGAGATAGGAACAGGGGGACGTTTCTCATGGTCCTGAACTCGGCAAGCCGGTAACGAACTCCGTGTGTACCACCAAATCCTGACAAAAAAAAAAAAAAAAAAAAAAAAACCAGTCAAAATCCTCCGTCAAATTCAAGATTCTTACATCATTGGGGGGAAGAGCTAATATAAGTCGCTGTAAGCAAATAACACCAGACATCATATTCTCCTCGAGAGGAATTGCATATATATATAAGATCCTTAGAATACTAGCTAGGCTCATGGCTAGTGACAAGATGTATTTAACTGGCAGATGGTGATCGGTGACACATGTGTAGATTCAACCTAGCATTATAATGTCCCGTTCGGATGGTATGGTTCGGAAGAAATTTGGAGGGTTTGGAAAAATTCTGAAGAAATTTGTGAGAGAAAAATACTGTTCCGAATAAAAAAAAAGCAGATCAAACCGGGTTTAAGGGCACGCGAACAGGGCCATTACCTGATTCCTAAATTGAAGGACAATCACTCATTTTAAAAATCATTGTATATATATTTTTATATATTAAACTAGAAGTATATCCCAGGTTGCTGCGGCGATGCGGGATACTTAGGGCCCGTTTGGCACGGCTCGCAGCGGCTCCGGCTTTTCTGACGCGAACACTGTAGCAACACTGTAGCGCAAAGCCGGTTTTCTCTCTCTTCTTCTCCTCCTCTCACTGACACGCGCACTGTTCATCAAAGCCGCACAAGCCGATTTTTCTGCCTTGCCCCCGCGCGCTACAGTTTTGCTACAGTGAGACAGAAAGTAGGAGAGAGAAAATCGGCTTTTTGCTACATCGGCTTTTTTGCTACAGTGTTGCTACAGTGTTTTGTCAGATAAGCCGAAGCTGGTTGAAGCCGTGCCAAACGGGCCCTTAGAAATATTTTGTACGTGACACCTTACGCATTGCAACATTATTTTCTTATGAATAAAACTGCTGCATTATGAAAGAATATAATAAAAAGGTATTAGAATATTATATTAAACTATAGGAAAACGTAACGGTCAAACAAATATTATGGTATCCATATGCCATGTATATCTATCCATAATACTTAAATTGCAAAATTTCAGCCAAAATTTTCGTCTGGCCTCTCCCCTCTCCGTACCACTCCGAAATCAACTAGATCATCCGGTACCCCAAATCTATAATGAAGTTTTTCCAAATATGCAAGCAAGACAAGGGACCAAACCGAGACTGAATCAAAATCAGCGCATCCATCCAAATCCAAACCCAAATCCCTTCAGGAAGACAACGACTTATAATATCAAATTAATAAATTTGTTGTTTTTTCTACCGACCTCCACAGCAATCACCAAAAATCAACTAAAATCGATTCCTTCTCCATCCATACACGAATCGGTCGAAGACGAAATCAAAGAAAGAATTGAATCAACAAAATCAGAGAAATAATTGAAGAGGACATCCTGTGATATTCGAGGCCGAGCCGTCCATCAAAATCGAGGGGACGGAGTTGTCCTCGTCCGACAGCGTCGCGCTCCATCAGCGCTTCTCCTACCTCTGGTCTTCTCCATCGCGTGGACCTCGCCCTCCGTTCTTCTACTGCCTGTATGCGACCTGCAGCGCTAGACAGCCGCCTTAACGGGTCAAGGCCTGAACCTGGCGGAGCATGCAGCAGTGGCAGGAACCATCAGAGCAGTGCATCGCTAGACAGCCGCACAACGCCAGTGTGTCAGATCAAAACAATAAAAAAACTAAAAAACAAAAAGAAAACCCAAAAAAAAATCAACAGAGCCACCATCGGCCCCATCCAGAAGCTACCGAGGGCTACGTGACCCATCCTGACGTAATAAAATGGCTGCCGTACTGGAGAACTCCCTGGCCTCCGCATAGTTGTCCACCACTGCCACTGATCTATATTTATAGGGGTATTTTGGTAATTTTTCATTCATTTTGGTTGCCGCGACCCATCTCAGAAATACAAATATTTCAGGATAGATCGCATATTTTAGGACAGAGGGAGCAGATAAGAAGATACCAGGTGGGGCCCACTACCTCTTGGTAAGGTTGTGAGTTAACGGAGAGTTTTCTGAGTTAACGGGCTCCATTTTATCCCTGTCGATCAATCAAAGCAAACAAAAAACAGAGCTCATCCGTGCGGTGAGTTTGCATCTGGTGTGAATCAAAAAAAAAGTTTGCATCCGGTGGCTTATTTCTTTACGAAATGATATATACCTATCCTTATTCCTTCCATAATATTAGATTAAGAAGAGTTTTTTCATTTGGTCCTTTTTTCTCGGATTTTCTTGATACCACTCCATCGCTTTTTTTCTTCCTGTGTTTTTCGCTTAACCGTCTTCTCATTAGCTCAGTATACAGTCTGTGCGCGTCCATGTTAAGCCCATGAATCTCACAAACATTAAAAACAATTAATAAATACAATGTTATGGGTCTTTGAACAGATAAAAAACAAAAATTCTAAAGTTATGATTAGAAACAAAACTTATCTATATTATAAAACCTAGATTAACAGATGATCCAGCCAATCAAACAGTTAAATAGTGCAGACATTTGATAGCTTTTTTCTCCCGTCGTAATGTGCAACCATATATAATATTAAATAATGCAAATTTCTTCCACTAGATTTTGGTCCATCACACACTCTCTGCCTATTCGTGTGTCCCTCCACTTTTCGTGGCATAAGAGTTCAAGCTGGGTTTATTAAGAGCAGTAGTATGCGATAAATTAAAAATTGGAGACCTAATTATATTAGTGTCCGGTCGGTGACACAAACTCATCAGCTATACTCATGCAATTTAGATACCGCATGTCCCAACCACGATAAAAGTCTGATTTCAAAACATATTGGCCCCGTTCGGCTTGCTGAGTTCTGGCTGAAACTGGCTGAAAACACTGTTCTGGCTGAATTCTTTGAGAGAAAAACACTGTTCCGGCTGAAAAAACAAGCTGAATAGTGCCGTTTTCTGGGTAAGCCGAACAGGGCCATTAAAATTGATGGCGTAGGATATAAATCCCGTTGCAACGCACGTGCATGTTTGTCAGTATTGATATATATTGAAAATAGTAATTATATTTAAAATGAGTTTGCACTTAGGCCCCGTTCGCTGGTTTGAAACTTGGCTGAAACTGGCTGAAAAACATTGTTCTGACTAAATTGTTGTGAGAGAAAAATACTGCTCCGGCTGAAAAACAAGTCGAATATGGGTAAGCCGAACAGGGCCAGTGGGAATCGATTGGTAGCCTCCAGTGAAATAGTATAAATTGCACAGTCTAATAGAAAGTTACGCGATAAGAATCTGCAAGGAAAAGATTGTCACCTATATGAATAGTTTGAGGTAATTAGAGTAAGGCAGTAAGCAGCACGTACCACAAACATCAGAATATTAGTAAGCTTGTGCTTAGTAGAATAATACGGAACAATTCGCTGCATGCTGCACCCAATTCTGACGATTTGCTAGCTAGCCTGCGGTGCTAATCAAAAGGGAAGCAAGTCAGAGTCAGTCTACTCCCCCGTCTCGCCTGTCTCTCTACTCTATTGCTGGTCTCCATTTCTTCAACCTTCGAGCATCTTTCTTCTGCTCGTGCAGCTCCTTCTAGACTCCGTCGCCACTGGTGACTTGGTGAGCGGCGAGCAGCTACAGGCGGCAGGGGAAGACGCCCCACTCACCATGGCCGCAGAGCATGTGCGTACCGCGCCATGGCCTTGAGATCGATGGATGCTTCCTTGGCGCTGACGGGCCGAGGCAGCATCATATGGAGGGCTCAGCTGCGAGTGCTACTTTCTCGAGGTGTGGCGTGGGGATGAGATGTCGCACAACTATGCAAGTGGTATATATATGAACCTTGAGGAAAATTAAGAGATGCAACTTCTTGTATATTTTTGGTTGGAACAATACACACTCCAATGGTTCTGAAGCATTTCAATCACTGTGGATGGGAGAGGAAGAGAGAGGTGATGACAGTTTCTTAGACCTTAATGATATCAATCAATGGATTTGTTGGGCACGTGAAGAGGTAGGACTGGAGACGATCGGACATCGCGTATGCAGGGTTGAGTGGATGAAAAAATTAGTGGCGGGATCACAGGAGGAGAACATGCGTGGCTCGAAGAAAGTGGATGACGTGGCTTAAGGATATGTTAGAGAAATAAGTTAGTGTGATTTTGCTTTATAGGCCTGTTCGTTTGACTGAAATTGACTAAAAAAATAATTAAATTTGAAATATTGTGAAAGAAAAATACTGAACCGAATAAGGCGACTTTTAAGGTAAGCCGAACGGGTCCATAAGAATATAGGATCTGAGAGCGAGGAATGCGACCACAGGACTACTGACAGATGTGGACCGGCAAACCGATTGGGCGGCATTATTGTAGCACGTGAACCACGCGTGTATGCATCAGTGAAAGCGATACTTGTGCGTGTGTGTGAGAGAGAGAGATTTTACTGGGCTATATATTACTACTACAACGGACGAAGGCCCAAAGCTAGGTTTTTGGGCCCGAAAAAGTCCAATAATGGACTGAGGCATTCATGGCTACTGTAGACCGATTCCACCCATGTGTTCTACTAATCGTCCCTAGTTGTTGCTAAAAAAAACTAATCGTCCCTAGTGTACCCTTAAAAAAAATCGCCCCGAGAAAAACAAACTTGGAAAAATTGTAGATGTATGGATTATGTTCAACATATATATATGGCTTGTTTGGCACAGCTCACAATAACTTCATGAGTTGCTATGAGGTGTTTTTTTTTGTCAAACACTCATTTTCAAAATAGCCTTATGGGTGAAGCTGTTGTTCTCCTCCTCTCACAAAAAAATAAGTTGAGATGAAGCTTAAAATAATAATTTATCTCAACTCTCTCTCTCTCATGAGTTGTTGATGAAGCTATTCTGCCAAATATTTTTCCAAAGCAGCTCAAATTCAATAAAAAGCTACTTATCATATAGGAAATAGAAGACTATTATGGAGCCGTTCGGCTGATGGAAACAGAATAGCTTGGTATAGACGGAAACTTGTCATATAGGAAACAGAAGAACATTATGGAGCTGTTCGGCTACTTGTCATATATATATAGGAAAAGAAGAACATTTGTAGATATAGACGGATAGAATGAGGAAAGAACAAGCCATGGATAGATGCGCATGCGCTTGGTTTTCATCGATACCAAGCCATGGATAGAGTGCAGTGCAGAGATACGGCCGGCTGTCCTGCAGTCACTGTCGAGTGTCGAGTAGCAGTATTCATCGATTCTAACGTATCCCCTGTCCACCAGACTTCCGTATCCCTACTCCCAAGAGGTAAAAAAAAAAAAGCAACCATCAAGCATGCCACCAGCTTAGGGCACGTGCTCTTCTGTCTTCTTCCAGATTAAAATACTTTAACTAATTAATTAATTATATTTTTTCAACAATACTTCCTGTCTGTTTAAAAGACGACCAACCTTAAATTTTACTTTGGACCACGTTCAGTGTACTATCATCGTATAGAGTGTGATACTCGTTTAAATCCAGATGGAGATGGAGACAGAGATGGCTAGTCAGCACTTAGTTGTTTCCGATTCTCCCAACACTTTTTTTGGGACCGTCAATCTCCTCATCCAACGGCTCATGCTCATTCTTCCTCCTCCCGACGCCCAATGTTCTTCTGCCTCCTCGCCCCTGCCGCCACCCACCTCCCCGCCTTGGTCGCCTTCTTTCCCTCCCCCTCCTTCCACGACGACCTCCGACCATGGCACCCTCGTCCCGACCTAGCCCGGCAACCTCCACCATCGCCAGGACCCCTAACCGCTTGGTCGTCGTCCCCACCGTCTGGCTGGCCTATCTCCCCCGAACTCAATCCCTTCTAAGCCCGTCGAAATTGGATAAGAAGAGAGGGAGAGTCGGAGAGAGAGGACGCTGAACTTATTACCCGACGTCGTCGAGGTCATCGTCTCTGACGCCGACGACCTCCTTGCCAGAACCCTAGGTGGTGGCTTCTTCCTCTCCTCGCGGGTACGGGTGCGGGCACAGGTGTGGTGTGGCAGAAGCGCCTAATCTAATGCCTCCTAGGAGTGCTCGTCTTCCATTAGACACTAAGCACCCCAAAGGAGAACACCAAATTACTCGGTCCCGTCGAGCACACCCCAGGGGAGAACCTGAAAATCCACATTTTTCCATCAGGATCACAAATGAGAGAATAAAGCTTACATCATTCTTAACCATTTCTTACATCACTTTTAATACAACATCAGAGTACAATATTTATTATTATAACATCGGAATGTAATCATATTATCAGAGTTATAAATAATTTAATTAAACAACGGAATATAAACATGTGATCAGAATTACAACAAAAATAAATATCTAATCATGACATGATGAAGTATTGATATATAAACTACGACAACAGATTATGAAACTTTCATTTATAAAAGCATTTGGTGAGAGTTATAAATAAAAAATATGATCGCAGCATAAAAGAATCCTCGCTGAGCCCACCAGGAGATATCCACACACAAGGGTCAGCCCTAACATCCACCTGTCACCTATAACAGGGAAAATAAAACCATAAGTACTCAATTATACTCAGCAAGACTTACCCGACAGGAGGAAAGAAAAGACTCCAAGGATATGCAAGGCTATCTGGCTTGTTGATTTATTGCATTAGCATTACTAAGCGTGTGTCCTTATATTCGATTTTTATTAATAGCCGCATTGGTTCATTAACTAACCATTCTATGTAAGCACCTGTGCTACTTTCAAGCAGGTGGTAAGCAATCAAATTTTCCTTTTTCTATCTTTCATCTTTCATCTTCAGTTCTTACTACGGCGCTAGAGGTAAGACAAGTCGTACCGACTCGGCGGTGATTCGTAAACCAATGTGCCCAGCTGGGTGCCCCCAAAACACACGCCCCGCTTGTACCCCGAGCACAAGCAGGACCAACCCATCACCCTTCTATCCTAGGTGTCTAGGTCCCCGTCCAAACTAGGACTCCAAGCTCCGCCCCTGAGTCCCAAACTCTGTGCGGTGCAAGGACCTCCTAACCCAAAAACCACCTTATCAGTCGGTCCGGAAAGAGCCAGATCCACGATAAGAGAGCAACAAGTCTTTCAAGCACCCATACCCAAGTATGTGCTTGGGACAATAGATCTGTGACTTGCCTCACATCTATTGCAATGGTCGATCGTTAACCGACATAAATAGGGAAAGAAGTGTAACCAGGCTATGCCCCGCGTCTGCGGCGACACAACCTCTTACACCCACCAATACACAAACCATATCCCTACCCGGTCACCATTTTTCCTTTCCACCATTTATATTTTCCAAGTGATAATAATACAGTAATATATTTTTATCTCTCGCGAGTGACAGGCAATCACTCGACTTCTACTGGAGTCCTATAGCATAGCATTCTACACGATCTTGTCATACTAGTAAGACTCATAGGATAAAGATATATATATGTAAGTGGGTTTCATTCAACTCCTTAAAACTTAATGCACAAATATAATTTAAACTGTAGAAAAGTAGGGGTTATGCACTGTGGCTTGCTTGGGTAAGATATATATATTAAAAGTTAGTATTTGTATCTTCAGATCATCCACCATCAACTGAATAGAAAACAACATGCATCATCTCCTAGAAAGAATACCATTACACCATATTCGGATTCCCAACCATCCTTCAATTGATCCGTTGATTCATCATCGTACCTATATGATATGTAATGCGATGCAATGCAAGAAGTAATTAATCAACTGCAACCGTGATTCGTAAAATACGATTTACGCCTCTCAAGTTAACGAGCTAGTTCTAACGACAATCATACTTATCTACGTATCGATGTTGTCGAATAAGGCGTTATTTTCCAACAAATATTTTAGTGATATAAACCCAAGTTATTTCTTTATTTTATTCTATCAATTTAATCATTATTCGAAATAGGGCATCATTATCTATTTAGCAAACTAATTATACCGGAGCTACAAAAATTATAGTGAGTAACTAATATTACTAGGAGCCTACAATAAAAATTTTAGATCCAACACTATTACCAATTTATCACAACAATTCCTATAAGTTATCTTTTTACAATATTAAGTACCGTAAATTAATTATATAGCTTCCAAGAATATTATCAAACTATGTGAACAAAATATACTAACAGGTAGATCATAATTTTAGGAGATTAACAAAATTGGTTTGGCATTTTTATGATTTTTCTATGATTTACTATGAATTTTACCAGTTTATTTCTGAGACTAAATTAACACATACTTTTAGAAAATTAAAAGGGCAACGGCCACCAAATCAGCCCACAGCGTGCGCCGCCCGCAGAAGCACAGCGCGCGGCAAAGGCGCGGCGGCCTAGGTAGACGGGCACACGCGCAGTCCATAGGAGGCCGACGGTCCACGCAAACGCGCGACCCAGTCGGGAGGCGGACCGCAGTCCAGCGCTAGCAGGCTGGCAGTGTGAGCAGGCCAGCCCACTCGTGGATGAGCATGGCCAGAGGCCCAGGCGGGGACGGTGTGAGCGGCCTAGCCCAACGCGATGGTAGTTTTGTAAAAACATCCCTACGCTTCTATCTATTTGGTACTCTACTATTCATATGAGTCATCCAATTCACAGCAATCACCCTGGAATTATTCAATCCTTACCCTAGGGTCCCTCTCGTCATCCTCAAAGCAGCGCACGGATGGAAATCACCGGCCGATGGCGATTCGGCACGGAGGCGGTGCGCAGAGGCAGCGAGGGCACCCGCCGCTTCCATGGGCGCCGATGGCATGGCCATGAGCGGCCCGAGGCACCACGGCCATGCACCCACATGGGTGGCCACACAGCGACGCATGGCACGGCCATGGTGGGATGAGCGGCATGGCGCACCAGGGCGACGGCGGCACGACGGCTGGCGAGGGCAGTCTCCTCGGCCCCAGGGGAACCTGGTGTGCCACCGGCTTGGGCGGTGCTGTGGAGACAGAGCCCGCGGTGGCATCAGTAGAAGGGTAGGCTGGCACAGATGAAGGTGATCGGATGGCTCGATGTGGCCAAGTGTGCGCAGGAAGGCGTTGTGGTTGCCTCACCGATGACGACCGCCGAAGTGCAGGGCATGCGCTCGAAGGTGGAGTGGCACCGAGGGAAGGAAAAGGAGGGGGCGCCGGTGTCTCATGCGGAGGAGCGGGGAAATAGGGGAGGTGGTGGGGTGCTGCAGCCTTCTCAGCCATAGGCAAGAGCGGTCGTGGCCCGGCCGGGTGCTCGACGCGCACACACGAAGGGACATCGACGGCGAGCGACTTCGGTGTGGTCACGGTGGCGCTGCAAGGCGCAACAGGGCCAGGGAAGGAACACGAGGCAGCCACGGTGGTAGCAGAGCAGGGAGGGAGGCGCGGCGACTCCAGTGCGGGGAAGGAGGACGCGCGCTGTGGGCACGGGCATGCCTTCATGGGTAGTGGCCGATGACGGAAGCGACCTGGCATAGAGACAAGTAGAGAGACTGAGGGAGTGAGCGGGGAGGGCGAGCTGAGCTGGGCTCCTCAGCTGTAGTAAAAGAAAGGAAGAGTACACGATAGCAGCAGCAGCTTGACCTTGGCATAGAGACACACAGAAGCGGCTGGCAGCAAGGACAAGCAGAGACAGATAGTAGCTCGGCCTCAGCTTAAGGCGCATGAGGGCAGCCGGCCAAGGCGTGTGCAAGGCAGTGCCAGCGAGGGCGGCACGCCAAGGTCACTAGTTTGACGGGACAACGGAGGCAAGCAAGGATGAGATCGCGTAAGGCAGGCAAAGAGACAAGACAAGAGGCATTAAAAAGCAGGCGCGCGAGATAGAATGGGGAAAAGAAAAAGGACCTGCTGCTGCTTGAATGTTCGGTGCGACTACCGCTCACATAAAAAAATATCAGACACGATAGCTCATACTCGTATCAAGCCAGGGAACAAAATATTAAAGCATTATGTAATTCTTTTGCGCAAAACAAATCATCACAAACAACGCTTTAAAATATAATTTCTGATTTTTATCGTTGACGCGAAAAACTGGTTTTTAAAATTTTAACTTTGATGAACTCATTTACAAAAATTTTTTTACTTAGGCCTAAATCACGGTGCTAAGCAAGCTCGTAACACCAGAGGTGTTACAACCAACCCCCCTTAAAAAGAATCTCGTCCTGAGATTTGAAACAAGAACCATAAGAGGGAACACACGATTACATTACGTAGATCAGGGATTACACGAAGATTACACGACTTCGAATACTAAACCACATAGGGATCTAGGGATACATGGTCAAGAGCAACCTGGTACAACCGAGACTTAATCCAAAAGTCAAGATAGACGAGGACAATGGAGAAACAACAAGATAATGATTATCCAAAACATGGCGTAGCACCAATAGATCCAGAAACAGGACTCCTAGAACTCAAACATTGTAAACCCTAAGACCAAACTAACCAAGGGAAACCAGATCCTTTCTTCTTCTTAGATTACACCATTACCTCAGACTAACGAACCAAGATTTATAATGGCAACTGGATTTCGTAACTCTACCCCGAATGCGAGGGGAATGGGGATGAAGAAGAAGAGCAAGGACCAAGGGGATCTTATAGTGGCGAACGGAGGTAGAGCGCAACACACTAGAAGTAGAGGTGACATGGATAGGGTATACAGACGGGTCATGTTGTGGAGATAAGGTCGAACATGGTGTGCTTTCTGCACGAGCGGGCATAAGATAAGGGAGAGGAGAGGAGAGGAGAGGGGGCCCGCTCGATGAGGCAGGCATGAGGGCAACCATGTTTCTAAGAGAAAAGAGAAAGGGGAAGGGGGCCCGGTATGGGGACGAAGCGTGAGAGTTGAGAGCTGACCGGATGCTAGGAAAAGGAGAAACGCACAGTGCACAAAGATAGCGAGTGCGGCACGATGCTGCGGCCACACGAGAACAGGGAGCTAAGGACCCGATACAGACAGCGTCCACAAGGCACACAGCAAAATGACCTAGCATTCGTAGTGCGGTCAACTAAACACAAGGCTTGGGACATGACATCCACTCAGGCTTTTACAATTACTCCCGACTATCTAAGGCTAACTTCCCTTACTACTCTTCTTTTTCTTTCCTTTACTCGACCACATCAGTCTTTCCTATAGATTAAGACAATGTCATACTTCCTTCCTCCAAAACCACCTCCTCTTGTTTTCCTTGAGAGAACACTATGTCATCAACCTACTATGGATTTCTCATTTGAACATCTAAATATTTCCAAAGAAATTATTTGTAACAAAAGCAGTATGGCAGTGTAATTTGGTAAAGGTACTTGTTTAACAACCTCGAAACCAGCGCATGCCAAGCAGCGTCACCATGTGGCAGCTGTTCCACAGGGAGCCCTCTATTTCATCGCAGCACCATAAGCTATTAACCAGGCAACTACTACCAACTTACACGCCATGAAGGCGGTGGGATCATAGACCACAGAATAAGGGGAGTATTAGAAGGGAAGATTCAAACAACAAGGGTTCCCTTCACAACAAGGGACAAGGAATTCAAATCCAATAGTGGATTCGTTTTAAAGAGATTCAAGTGTTCTACTAGGACATCCACAATTAGTCGATACAATGTCCTATGTTATCCATTCATGACTGGTTTGCTAATATCTAGATGGTAACTTCTCTTGTAACTCACTTAACATCGCCCTTGAAAACTTTAAGCACGTCTAACGAAACTTAAGGTAGATGAACGCAATAAACACAACAAAATAAATAAAATGCGTATTCCAACGGTCTTATATGAGTACAATGTATAGGCATTCAGGCTCACATTCATGACATATCATTCACCTTCCCTACTGGTGGATGATCTCAACAACTACGGACGACAACAATGGTAAGAGTACAATACCGATGGACAGCGATGAAAAACACTACTACTACGGGTACAACATTCCAAGGCAACTAAGCTACTCTAGCCACACATCTTTATTACTAGGCATGATAGATTCTTCTACTGCCCTGGCTATGGATCTGCATCTTCTCGGGGCAATGGCTAAGTGAGAGGAATCAAGGGCTCTACTTCTGATACTTCCGAGGGTAGAGGTGCTGGTGGCACTGCAACATCGGTTCTCCTTCTTTCTAGTGAATGGATAGGGATCCCTTCCAAGATCGAGGCATCCTGCCTTTTAGCAGCCAGCATCCTCCGCTTGGCCCTAGTGACAAGATAAGCCTCATGCAGCTGATGGACATGCCGATCTTCTGCCGCTTTCAAAGCTTCTAACATGGCGGTCTCTTGGCTCTCAGTAGCTACAACACTGGCATGTGCTTTGGCAAGTTGCACCTGGAACATCTGGTTGAAGATCTCGGCTTTCTCTGCCCGCCAGAGGCAGATCCTCAATTCCAAGGCTTGCCGGTCATACTGCTCATCCAGAGCAAGCAGGTATGTGGTCAAGTGCACCTCGGTTGGACTATTCTCTTGTGCATCCCGCCCTTGCAAAGCCTCCATGCGAGCCCTCCATGCCCGTTGATTCTTGTCCAAAGGTGGAAAGAACCTCATGGGGGTACGGGTAATGGGCTCCTCATAGATCTAGTAGAGGTACCATAAGGCTTTGCAGGCCACAACCTAGTAGGTGTCAATGAAGCTAAATCTAGTTGCGGTCACACTCTAGGCATCAGTGAGGTCGGGGAACTCTTCACTCTTCCCGATGTAAATGGTAACCTCACACCGCTCGGTGCCACACTCCTCACACTCACGGCCCTCATACTCGGTATGATCTTTGACTCTGAGCTTTTGTAGGGTGGCATGCAGGATTCTAGGAAAACCCTCAAGGTTCAAGCAGTAACTACTAACATAGGCTCCTTCCATTTCTAGCGGTGGTGGTGAGGAAGGCTGAGCGAAAAGCTAGCTCAAAGGAAAAGCTAAGCGAGCTAAAGTGCGCCGAGTGGTGGTACCAAGGGCTAAGTCAGGCTCTGCTTATAAAGGCGGAGCGTTTAGTGGTCCTGGCATGGTTCACTAGGGTTCTCGCATGGGATCACTACGACAAATCGACCAAATTTCACGCGTTTGAGGCGAGCGATGTGCGATGCCATTACTGACTAGTACAACTACATGGCAAGGGTCCGACAAGAGTGTAGAAAAAGGGTATGGAGAGACGTGGGTCATGATCGGCGTGAACCATGGGCGAACACAGAGCACGAAGCCACAGTGCAGACCTAACTCTAGAATAGGAACGAGTCAGTCGTGCACAATACGACACGCGTGACACCTATGGATGGCGTATCTATCAGCAATACGACACTATAATGGACAAATAGGATATGCATGAATGCACGTCCTATACGTTCTTCCACTATTGCCAATATATAGGGCAACCGTTCTTAGATTTTTGGCACGTCGTTCTCTTCCTGTAACTAGTCGATACTATCGAACTATGCTCGAGTCAGTGTACCTGTAGAAAAATTGATTAAGCCTATCTAAGTTAGCAGAGTGCCATCTATCCTGGAGACATAACCATAGTAATAGGGCTACTTATATAACTTCGCAGTTGAACGCCCTAACTTTTTGAAAATAATTTGTTGTCAAATTTTATTTTAGAAAAGGTTTTCAAAACTTTATTTCCTCATTTATGCGCTCTGATACCACCTATGGCAGAACCGCCTAATCTAATGCCTTCTAGGAGTGCTCATCTTCCATTAGACACTAAGCAGTAAGCACCCAAAGGAGAATACCAAATTACTCAGTCCCATCGAGCACACCCTAGGGCAGAACCAAAAAATCCACATTTTTCCATCAGGATCACAAATAAGAGAATAAAGCTTACATCATTCTTAACATTTCTTACATCACTTTTAATACAACATTAGAGTATAATATTTATTATTATAACAGCAGAATGTAATCATATTATCAGAGTTATAAACAATTTAATTGAACAATAAAATATAATCATGTGATCAGAATTACAGCAGAAATAAATATCTAATCATGATATGATAAAGTATTGATATATAAACTATGACAACAGATTATGAAACTTTCATTTATAAAAGCACTTAGTGAGAGTTATAAAAAAAACTACAATCGCAGCGTAAAGGAATCCTCGCTGAGCCCACCAGAAGGTATTCACACACAAGGGTCAGCCCTAACATCCACCTATCACCTGCAACAGGGGAAATAAAACCCTGAGTACTTAATTATACTCAGCAAGACTTACCCGACAGGAGGAAAGAAAAGACTACAAGGATATGCAAGTGTTTACACCAAAATTTAGAAGAAGAATCATAGGGACTCGGAAACTCCCAAGATCATGTCATCAAGGAATCAATTGCGTGCAGATCGAAACCAGCTGATTCGAATGCAAAACTGGAATCAGCTTTCTTCAGATAGCGTCAACAGATAACGATGACGAGATATGATTGGCATCGAGAAGATACATATCGGATTCTATAAAAGGAAAAATATTAGAGTCCAAATTATCTAAAAATAGGAATGTTTTCTTTGTACCAAAGATTGTACTGAGTCGTACTAGAGTAGGATTTGTTTTTAGGCTCCGGGTATAAATACCAAACTCTAGTTATTGTAAAAGAACACATAATTAATCAAATACCAGTTATTTACTTTTTTCGGCTCCGGCCACCCCTTAGGAGTAGGAGTAGATTAGATCTTAGCGAGTTCTTCAGCAAGTACGGCTGCATCGATCTGGTCGACCTCCACTGTTTGTTTATAAGTACCGTCATGGCTTATAATTCTATTCATGCGGCTACATCGATCTGGTCGACCTCCACTATGACTCTGGTATACGTTAGTTATCGACTCTTGTCTAGTTCAAGTATGGCTGCATCAATCCAATCGACCTCCACTGCTCGAACTAGATTAAGGTCAAGTTATCGGCTCTATCTAAGGGTGGTGTTCCTTCGGATAGATTCATTAAGTTACCGATATTGCCTGTTGCTTCCATTATTTACTTAATTACAGCAATACCACTTCATCCGATTAGGATTGATCTAGATCAACCTTATATCTTTGTTAACCCATCGTTTGTTATCTAAACTAATCTAATCTGCATTTTAAACGATGAGTTATATTTTATCTGCTGTTTTATGTCAATCTTAATCGTGCATAGCGTGCAGTTAAGGCATGTTTGATCTTGAGTAGATCTATTGGGTAGTGAAAACTATTCCATGGCCTGTTATCATGGCCTGTGTGATTCTGCCTCACACCCCACCATTAGCACTATGGAGTGGGAATCGTTATTTGGTAGATCTATTTCTGAGAGGGCATGACCTTAACTATACGTTATGCCTGAGAGGGCATGACCTTTACAGTTCTCTCTTATAGTTACTATATAGTTACTATAACTATACTATAAATTTGTGAATAATGTACACTACCACTTTGTCGGACGAAGAAATGACCAAAATAAAAGTTGTAGATCTTGATCAGTTCTACAACTTTTATGTTTATGAATTTCCCAGATGAATTCATTTACTTCTACAAAATGCTGTTTGAAGTTGCTATTTTTTTAGAATCAAATTTTGAATTGATAAAACAAATTTACATGAAAAGATGACAAAAATGAAAGCTATATGAACAAAATAAATTGATAGAGCATGAATTTAGAAAACTTTAGGGGAAAATCATCAAATTTGCAGTTAGTATCATAGAGAAAGACTAGTTACAAGTTTTAGTCAGAGAATAAAAAGAGAAATCAAACTTCTTTAAAAATTTAATTTCAAACAGAATTTTGAAATAGTAGATGATTCAAAATGAAAAAGTTGTCAACTATAAAGTTAGATAACTTTTCGAGATCTACAACTTTCGTATTGGTTGTTTCTCCATTTGAGGTCATTGTAAAAATTCAAATTTTAAATTTGAGAAATTCAAACATAGTTTTCCTTGATAAGTTAACTTCAAATGAAAAAGTTATCAACTACAAAGTTGTATAACTTTTCGAGATCTACAACTTTTGTATTGGTTTTTTCTCTAATTTTTTTATTTGTATATGCATTTCAATCCTACACGAGTTAAATTTCAATCCATACAAACATAATTATAATATCCATACAAATAAACCTAATGAACATAATTAACTTGCATACAAACATAATTAAAATATCCATACAAATAAACCAAATTAAACATAACCATTCAAATAAACCTAATTAAATATAACAGTACGAATAAACCTAACTAACACATGGATCCTACAAACCCGCTGCAACCCTAGCCTGTCACCACTGCCAGTAGCGTATGTCTCGGATTATGTAACCACGGTCATTGTCTATGTAACGCAAGGCCCACACTACAACACTCTCCATTGCATCACAATGCCGAGGACATGACATCCCATAGATGTAGCCTACTAATGGACTATCGATGGTCTGGTTCTGCCTAAATCTCACATAATACTGGATGCCAGCTGTCGTTCTCTGGCCCATCGCTTCCACGAAGTCCCAGGCGTACCCTAGTCGCTTAAGAGCTTGCGTGAGAATGGACTACAAGCCACATGTAGCATACATGAAATCATAGAGCAAAACCTGCAAGCGAACAAACAAAAAATATTAGGAAGCGCTCATATAATAATAAGAATAAATAAACATTACTCTCATATCATACACGATGTACCACATCCATATGGTTGAATATCGCATGCCTCTCGCTTTCTCATGGCACATCTAGACTATGCTCACGTAAAGCTTCTATCTTCAAGGATGAGAAATCAGGCATACGGTAGCCAATTCGCTCAATTGCCTACAAAGAAAGCAGCACGACATCGATCTGGGCGCCTATCTTGGTCGACGACTGTCATCCAGTCTACACGATGTCCTGGCACACCTCATTATTGTACCTAATGGGGACGTCGAAGGCGAGATTGCATGTCCATAACTCGCCTGCTTCATCATTCTCGACCTCACTTGTCATCGTCTCAAAGATGTCCAACACCCTGAGCAGCCATAGTGCTGCTTCCAGCCATTTGATCGATTTTATAGTCTGTGACATATGCAATAATTATGTTATGAATGAATATATATATGCAAAAATTATATTAGCATGCAAAACTTAAAATGTTCCATACTATTGATTGGTCTAGGTGACACAGAACAGCCCTATCTGGTGATGGCACGAATAGAAGATCGTCCGGGTGAAAACCTGGTTCCTATGGCTGGGGAAGTCCGCTGCCATTCATCGTAACTAAAAAACTGAAAAAACATCCAAATAAATATAGAACCCCCATATAAATATACCATGCAACAATATATATTAGAGAAACATATAAAAAAATAAATTATCAATATATATGTATATATGTGTATGTATATACATATATACATGCCAAGTAAACTTAAACATTTTGCACATAATTTTTTTAACGATTATTAACTCTCATCAAGACAGAATATTGCTAACAAAGATCTAGAAAACAATAAATGTTTAAGGTTATGTAGAAATGATGTATAAATAAAAATAAAATCCACCATTATTATTCCTAATCTAAAAAACCACATATTTGAATATTTCTATGCTTAGTACTAAAGCATGAAACAATCTACATTATTAGTAATGAAAGATTTGAAGATGAAGTTGCTAACCTTTAGAAGATTGAAGATGAAGCCAGAGGCCAAGAGTAAGAACTTGCTCCCCAAGCAAGAACACGGATGAACAATAAGCAAAGATGAAGACTTGACCGATATGTCTCGGGCTGGGGGACAGTGGAAGCCGGTATATATAGGTGCGGACCTTTAGTCCTGGTTGGTGGAGCCTACCGGGACTAAAGGATCAACCTATAGTCCCGGTTGGAGCCAAAACCCGAGATAAAAGGCCAGCGGGACATTTGGTCCTGGTTGGTGGTTCCAACCGGGATTGAAAGGCAAGCTTTAATTTTGGTTTAAACCACAAACTAGGAATAAAGGTCCCTGCTGCAAAAGTCTACTGCACTATCCATTGGGCAGAGGATTCTAGTTCCGGTTGGTGGTTTCAACCGGAACTAAATCTCCTATTACTCTCGGGCCAAATTCTGGCTGGGACTAAAGCCAAAAATTGAAATTCTGTTCTCTACTAGTGCATCGCTCGTGCGAGCCATCACCAACCCATACAAGTGCATCATTTAGGCCTCGTTTTGATGCGAGTTGAATACACATGCATCCAAACAAAGTCTTAGTTGGTACTATACTATATCATGGGTTCTTTTTCTTTTTTTTAAAGTAATAATATATAACAAATTGCCGGGGACCTAATACTGAGGTACCCAATGAGGTGGAACTAATAACCATCAGGCGTTGATGCTTTCAAATAGACAAGAACGCAACTGCACTTCTTGTCCATACGACCGAAGGTTGGCCGCGCCTCGCCTGGCCCCTGAGGGTTGGCTTCACCTTGCCTGACCCCCGAGGGCTAGACTCTGTCTCGCTCGATGTCTGGGGGTAGACTCCGCCTCACCCGACGGCTGAGGGCTGGCTTCACCTCGCCTGACGATCGAGGACTGGCCTTGCCTTGCCCTACCCTCGAGGGATGGGCTCCGCCTCGCCCGACCCCCAAGGGCTGGACTCCGCCTCGCCTGACGTCTAGGGCAGACTCCGTCTCACCTGAGGGCTGAGGGCTGGCTCCGCCTCGCCCGATGACCGGGGACTGACCTCGCCTCGCCCGACCCTCGAGGGTGGGGCTCCACCTCGCCCGACGACTGAGGGCTGGCTCCACCTCGCCCGACATCTGAGGGCTAGCTCTGCCTCGCCCGACGTCTGGGGGCAGGCTCCGCCTCTCCTAACGTCTAAGGGCTAGCTCCGCCTCACCCAACATCTGAGGGTTGGCTCCGCCTCGCCCAACATCTGAGGGCTAGCTTTGCCTCGCCTGATGTTCCGGGGCAGGCTCCGCCTCGCCCAACGTCTGCACCCACTCCTTCATAATGATAAGCACAGGGTAGGACATGACACTCAAGTCAACTGTAGTACCGAGGACCATACCCTGCACGCCTACGGGAAAGTACCGTCAGGATATGATGGGACGGGCGTTTTAAGCCCTTCTAGACATGACAGAGCCCAAATAGTGTCGTAGGCGCCGACTTTTGCCTTACAGTGTCATGGGCGCTGTCATCAGCCCTCGAACATGAACCCTGACATAAGCATATGACGACCACTACAATCTAGGAGGGAGCTCACATCATCTACAGTAACGGATGTATGGTCACTTCCCCGTCTGCTCCCTGTTGGGTCATGGCTCGGCACCCTAGCATGCCGCACCATCCGTCAGAGTAGGATGGGACGCGACCACTTGCTGAACAAAGCCAGAGCACGGCCCTATCAGGATCGACGAACGTGCTATCCCTAGCAGCGTCTGCCATGTCAGCAGGGCAGGCTCGAGGGAAAAGGAAGACCCGACACCTTTGAAGGACCTTCTCTACCTCTGATTTTTTCTCTTTCTCCCATCTGTAATCCTTGCTCCCCCTTAGTCTATAAAAGGGAGGGTAGGGCACCCCATTAAGGGGACGGATCGATTCCACACACAACACATCATATAACACATAGCCAAGCAACAACCGAGCTCTTAGCATCCTTTCGACCTTTCCATCAGAGACTTAGGACCCATCCCTCTCTTGATCGTTTGTACACCCTACTACGAACCTTTTTCAGTGCTAATAACACGAGCATCAGCAAACTGGACATAGGGACATTCTGCCCGAGCTAGTATAAACCGTGTGTCCTTTAGCACACTATCCGAGCCTAACACACAACAAATATAAATTTACTAGTTGGTGCTTACTCGAAACACCGACACAAATGCTCGTGTGCTGTTTATGTATATACGTATTCTTCCGTCGTGGAACAAGTGACACACCACCTACCTTATGTTAACCAATACCTGCTGGTAATTGGTCCACCATGGTTGATTTGAACCCAGAGTCAGTATACAACGCCCCATCCGGGCCATGTATGTATTTATTTGGCTTAAGGCTCGTTCGGTAAGGTTTCATCAAATTTTGGTTTCTCTTTATTAACGGGCTAGTGCAGCGACATTGTAGGAGCCAGGATGATGCTATTTTTTTCTTCACCAACTCCGGATCTTGGGTTTTTTTTCCATCCGTGCTACCATTGCAATATGGTGACGTAGTCCTGAGAATCATGCTAAACAGGTCATTGCTAATTTGCTATTGGCTAGAAGGGGGCTACCTGTAATCAAACCCTAAGATTTTCAATACATATGACCACCGCTCTAAGTGTTTGTAACTCTTTGAAGGGAGAAATTGAGTGAGAGATATCATCATAGTAAACTTGCCCTTTTAGCCTTTTAGGTCTTTCAACCTCCATTTATACTTATAAGTTATAACCCCCCACACCTTTATTTGGTAGAGATTGAAATCAAGCAGAGACAAATAGCCTAGATGGATGTTGGGAGCCCATTACTGGATGTTTAAGGTGTATTTGATGGAGATCTAGAATAACGGAGAAACATTTGAATCTGGATCCTTCTTCAAACATTTATAAGCCCAAGTAGAATCACACACCAAGACCGTTTTGGCTGTTTGTCTAAAAAAAGCAGAAAACATGATGGAATAGTCAGATATGCCCTTGAGATGTGACTCTTTTCTTGCTGAGTGATAACAAGCTGAATATGTGAAATGAAAGTACCAAGGACCTTGCCAAAAGTCTACCAAGCAAATCCCTATCTTACTGGTTTGAGTTGCAAAAGGATATCGATGATGTTTGTTTTCACTAGTGGATGCTCTTTGTAGTCAGCTCATGCTGGTAGTCGATTGCTTCATTAGGAGTGCCTTTGTGGTCACTTGCCTCTACTAGGTCATAGCGTATGGTGTCTCTACCTACACGTATGTTGTCTAGTGTTCCCGACGGCTCGGTGAAAGGTCCTAATATAGCTAGAGAGGGGTAAATAGCTTATTTAAGAAATGTACAAATCCACTAGAGCAATTGATTACTACAACAAACGGCGTAATGCAAGTTTGCTCTAGCTCTACAAGGGTTGCAAGCCGCCTATTCCAATAATTCTAGTTGCTATGATCACTAGGTACACACACAAGCTAAGTCACTATCACTAAGCTAGTATGCTCTCAAAGACTAATTAAAGGGCCACACTAACCAAACTAAACAAGCTCTCAAAGACTAACTACACTGAAGAGCTTGACAACTAGTTTGCAAGAAATGTAAAGGAGTGAGTAGAGTGATTATACCGTCGTGTCGAGGAAAAAAACCAATCACAATAAAATGACCATCAATCACCGGGAGAAATCCAAGAGACAAGTGACACACCAATTTTTTTTCTGAGGTTCACATGCTTGCCAGCACGCTAGTCCCTGTTGTGTCGACTAACACTTAGTGGTTCGGCGGCTAAGAGGCCCTGCTCGCTTGTCTTATAATCCGTACTTTTCGGCTTATCTTTTCAGCCGGAACAATATTTTTCTCTCACAACAAATCGGGCGAAACAATGTTTCAGCTTATTTTTTCACCGAAGCGAACGGGACCAATTGGACACCGTAATAACCTACCCACAAGTGAGGTAACTCAATGATACGAGCAATTTACTAGAGCTATCTTGCGGCTCTTCGCTGATGAAGGTGCAAGACCTCACAATCACCGAAGTCGGCCACGAACCATCACCAACACGTGCCGAAGTTCCTCCGCTGCTCCAAGCCGTCTAGGTGACGACAACCACTAAGAGTAACAAGAAATCCGCAGCCACAACGATCCCCAAGTGTCACTAGATGCAATCACTCAAGCAAATGCACTTGAATCACTCCCAATCTCACTATGATGATGAATCAATGATGAAGATGAGTGGGAGGTGTTTGCCTAGGCTCACAAGGATGTCAAGTATATCAAAGTGCCAAGAGTATAAACCCCAAGCCGGTGTGTCAGATCCAGCATCCGGTCGCTCCTCGGCCAATAGCGCGCCACCGCCTAAAATTGACTGGAGTCACCGGCCAGCGTCCGGACACTACAGTCTCCTCCTCTTTTTTTTCTAAGTCCACAACCACTTCGCCCTTGCTTCCAAGTTGCTAACCACAAAGTGTAGAACTTGTGTGCACGTGTGTTAGCATTTTTCAAAGCAATTTACATTGGTCAAAGTTAGCACACTAGGTTCCTAAATGCATATGCAAGAATTAAAAAAAAAATTGCTCTTTATAGTACAGCTATCGGCCCCCCCCCCCCCCCCCCCCCCCCCCCCCCCCCCCCCCCCTTAAGAAAACGAAATCAGTTATTACCATCACATCTCAGCCCTATTTGCACCCGCCTCAGCCAACTATGCTTCACTCCCCACAGCCCGACGCCCTACTGAAAAGCCCAGTTAAATGTCAGCCCGTGATTGAGTTAGACGCTAAGCCCTACAGAAGCCACCGATCGATCTCTTTGCTGTTCGTAGTCGCTGACGCTCATCCTGTCTCTCTGACTTCTTTTTGCGACTCTGCCGGCCGCCGTGACTCCCTCTCGCTCACCTTGCCAATCGCCATTGTTATCTATCCTACTCGCTCGGTTGCGTCAGCCTGCTAACACCGGCCGCTCCAGCCTCCACGCCGCCATTGGCTCGCCTGGGTCGTGCAGCGCCATGCACCAATCGGCAATCGCCATCGCCTAAACCTCGAGGATGGTTTGGTGTCGCTAAGCCTGCGGCCCTCGTTGTTTGTCTCGGCCGGCCGAGATGGAGCCAGGCTCAAGCCTCCAAGCAACACCGCAATCACAGGATGCCCGCACCACAACTGGTCAGTGGAGTGGAGGCTTGATTTCTTATTTACTTTCACAATGATCCGAAATTATCAATTAATTATTTGGTCAATTCCCAAATAAAATGGTTACATTTTATTGGTCGTGTTTTCCACTCTATGGATTAGGTCGTTTGAGTTTATATTTCAGGTTCTAATTAGACTTTTCGACTGAGATTGCAAGGGTGCTACACTACTTCTTGGATGTAAGTCCGTTGTCAGGTCATCCTGTACCCAAATTCTGACTTTCTTCCGTTCTTCCTCTTAAACTAGCAAAAGGAATAATAAATCAACGATTAAGTCAGTACAAATTTATAAGTTCTTATATCATGAATTAATTAAGGGAATGGTTTTTGGAAAGCAAAGTGCCAACGCCAAATAGTGGAGAAACAAGAGATAAATTTAATAGCAATTGTCTTATTTGACATGTGGGGAAAGAGCAGACAAGAAAGTCACAGATGAGAGTCTCACATCTTAATAGTCGCACCCAGTGGCGGAGCCGCCGCCTGGCCACCCCGGGCCGCCGGCTGGGCTCGTCGCCGACGTTTAAAAGAAAATTTTCTTTATATCAAAGTAGAACTCTGTAATTTTTGTATAATAAGAATTACCCGAGCTCCTAAAAGGTTCTGGCTCCGCTAATGGTCGCACCCCCCTCGGTTTGGCTCTAGCTCGCCACTGCCATCGATCCTAAATACACTTATACCCTCTATGATGTCTTAAATGCTAAAAAAAACCTATCTTATACCTTTGTCTTGATCTTTTTTGTTTTTGTTTTTCTCTTTCTTCTTTCTCAGATGTGAAGCACTTGATCATCTTTTGGTCATCCACCATGATCATCCTCTTGCTCCACCACTTGGCATGGGACCATCCTTTCATGTCTATATACTTAGTACAAGGATTAGTCTCTAGGTTTTATCAATTATCCAAAATCAAATTAGGGCTTTCACTCGGCTTGTATCATGGCCCATCAACAATGAGTTACAGAGAATCTGGATCTAAAATATTTCTAAAAAATCTAGATCCCTACCAAATACACCTTATTAGTTGCTTTGTCAGATGCGTCCCAAGAGCACATGACAGCTACATGTGTCTAGTATAGCATAATACAATTTGTACGGCTGGTGTGAATTCTTTGCAATAAGTGGGGAGATTCAACAATAAAAGTGAGAATCGACGTAAAACCATCATACTTCCAGCTGTGCCTAGCTATGCACGAACAAGAGAATTATTTTGCGCCTAAAAACTATGACATAATAAACCGTATTAAGCATCATTCCCACCAATTTTATTGAGAAAATAAAACGGATCAAGCCGTCAAACACATCCACAGTTTGATAAGGCTATGTTCGGAACATACAACTTTTTTTCATGAATCCTAGATTTTTTTTCTCGTGAAATCGAACCAACTTTTATAAAATAAGTTTGATTTTATTATATATATATATAATTATCGTGAGTTTCTTGTCTTTCGAGCAGGATCCGTCTAAGAGCCGAGGAGACAGCTTAACATGGGGCTGGCCTAGTGGTGGAATCCCTTAAGGCAGTGTTCGGCTGCACTTTAAGCCGGCTTATTTGGCTTATTTTTTTAACTGGAGCAATATTTTTCTTCCACGACATTTTAGCATGAATAATATTTTTTAGCATAAATAATGTTTTTTTTATCCCAGCCGAACACTGCATAAACTTTATCGAGTTGTTTGGTTCATCAATAGTAACGCAAGTGGGTACAAACTAGAGCTGTGGACATTGCGACAAGACATGCAGTTTGAACTAATATTGTTTCCATTTGCGTTATCACCAAGGAAGCAGCACGTAACTTCTTGCATCATATCATTTGGCTAGCTCTCCCCAATCCAGACAGTAACCCGATTCTTTTTGTTTTTAATAATATTCAGCAACCCGATTCTGGTAAACATGCAAAGAGACGGCGACTCGCAAAAGACGGAAGGTACGAACCGAGTCGCAAAAGTCAGGACGGGCGGCCGGCGTTGTGTCCGCGTCAACGCTGACGTCACCACACGGAATTGACCCATTCAACCACCCACACGCCATTATTCTAAGCAAAGTCTCCCGTCTCCGTCTCCTTCCTTCCTTGCTTCGTCTTGCTCCTCCAGCCAGAGGCGAGAAATTCCCCAATCCCCAGTTCCCCACGCCGCCGCCTCCCCATCTCCTCCAATCCAATCGTCTCCAATCACCAAATCCCACCCGCCGGGAGGATCCATCCACCCGCTCCACCAAATCCCAGCAGCAATCCCAGCCATGGAGTGCGAGCCGGAGGAGCTGCAGTTCCTAGGCGTCCTGGGCATCTACCGCTTCTCGGCCGAGATCCTCCGCGGCCAGCACCGCCCGCTCTTGGCGCGCATCGCGGCGGCCTTCGTGCTGCCCCTCTCGGCGCTCTTCCTCCTCCACATCGCCATCTCGCACGCGCTCTTCACCCACATCGACTCCGACGACACCGCCCTCGACGCCTCGTCCCCGGGCACCGACACGCAGCGGCGCCTGCTGTCCCGCCTCGCCTCCGACTGGCTCTCCCTGCTCCTCTTCAAGTCCGCCTACCTCCTGGCGCTCCTCCTCCTCTCGCTCCTCTCCGTCGCCGCCTCCGTCTTCTCCGTCGCCTCCGTCTACTCCGCCAAGCGCGACGCGCTCACCTTCCCGCGGGTGCTCTCCGTCGTGCCCCGCGTCTGGCGGAGGCTCGCCGCCACGTTCCTCGCCGCCTTCGCGCTCCTCTTCGCCTACCACGCCGTCGCCGTCCTCGTCTTCGTCGCGCTCCTCATCGCCGCAGACAACGGGTTCAGGCTCGCCGGGCTCGTCGCGTTCCTCGTCGCCGTCGCGTACATCGTGGGGCTCGTGTACCTCAGCGTGGTGTGGCACCTCGCGAGCGTGGTGTCCGTGCTCGAGGACTTCAAGGGCTTCGCCGCCATGCGCAAGAGCAAGGACCTCATTAAAGGGAAGCTTGTCACCGCCGGGGTCATCTTCTTCACGCTCAACCTCGTTTTCGCCGTCGTCGAGCTCGGATTCCGCGCCTGGGTCGTCAAGGGATCCGGAGTGGGCTCGAGGCTTTTGCTTGGCCTCCTCATGCTCGTCGCGCTGTGCTGTGTCGTCATGTTCGCGCTCGTCACCCAGACCGTCGTCTACCTCGTCTGCAAGAGCTACCACCATGAGAGCCTCGACAAGGCCAACATCTCCGACCACCTCGAGGTCTACCTCGGCGACTACGTCCCCCTCAAGGCCTCCGACGTGCAGATGGAGCAGTTCCAGGTCTGAATCTCATGACGGCTTCTTCCTCCTCTGCTTCTTTCTTTCTTTCTCACTGCCTGCAAGAGCAAATCCATTCCATCCTCTGCTGCTGCTGCTGCTGCTGGATTTGTTACAAATCCATCCTCTGTACTAGTATTACCATCCGCAGGCAGTCACGATTGGGAATCTGTAATTTACATACGAACAGACATGTCATGAACATACTTTAGCCGTACTTTCTAGAGAGAGAATTGGGAATTTGGGTTGGGGACAAGAATAATTGAAATTGTGGCAGGCAAAAGGAAGAATGGACATATTATGAATGAATTATTATGAAATGAGGGTAGGTTAATTTCTTTCTCAGGAACAGGGTTCCTTTCCTTATTTAGCCCGGCTGCCCGTGATACAAAGATGAATGATATACTGAATTTACAAACTTACGGGCAGCGAATGGATGATGCTTATTGATTTCTGTATATATTATCAGTTATGGAGATCTAGAACTAAAGGATGAGAATAAGCGAATTGCTTTTACTAATCAATATGCCTTATTCTGATTAATGCCTGATTGCTCTGGCGGTAGAGATATGTAATTCAGTCAGTTGTGTCTGTATCATATTTACCATTTCAACATTTTCTGTCACTGCCGTGCTAGGACTGCAATTAGCTGCCTGTTCGCTTGGCTGATAAGCTATGGATGAAAGTACCATTGGCTGATTTATTGTGAGAGAAAAATACTATTTGTTGACTGAAAAAATACGGCTTATAAGCCAAGCGAACAGGACGAGCAATGGTGTGGTTGTGCTTCTCCAAACAATCTGTGATTCAGAATGAACTGAACGGTCTGGTTGGGTACCATAAAACGGGGTACCCCGAGCGTACACCAAAAGAGTCACTTAAATCTCATCAACAACAAAGCTAGAAGGTAAGCCATGGGTTACCACCAGCCCCATCCGAGCCCACCGGCTCTTCGCCTCGCCTGAGGCCTCGCACGGGAGGTCTCGACACCCTGACAAAATCTCTGCCTCGCGCGAGGCCTCTCACGAGAGGTCTCAGCAAGGAGCCCAATTTCCGTCTCGCCCGAGGCCCCGTGTGTACAGCCTTGAATGAGACAGCTATTCTCCGTATTGCCCGAGGCTGGCTTGTCAATAACCCGTCGCTCCCGCCTCGACCAGTCTTCCCGACAGCATGTCACGTCCTATTAATGCGTCAACCACTCCCGCAATCTCAGCGGGACGACGGCTCGACACCACGGAGTGGCCGACGGGACAAGGAGTCGCATCAACACCATACCGGCTAAGACAAGGCACGGCGGGGATTACCGGCCACTGTGTTCCGGCGCTGTGCCCACGATCAGCGCCGGCGCTACGCTGTGCCCCGTAACACCCGCCCCGAAGACAACGCGGCATGGGAGGTCTGGCATGGGTCATCATTGCCTCGGAACCAGCGTACCAGACCGACCGCTCCCTTCGAACCTCGGCACCCTACATCAGGGCCTTGGCCATCTCAAGATTCACGTCTGCCAAGACCCCCACCATGGTTCGGCCTCGGCACCAACCGAGCCTCAGCCTTGCGCGTAGTCAACCCACAGCGACCCGCACACGGACCGTCGCGCCCGCTTTGAGGTAGCCCTGGAGCTCCCATGACACACAGGATCGGATGTGACCAGCACGTTGCCCCAGCGCTTCAAGGACGGACCACTTCGACGACCATGTCGCCACAGGAACAGGCTACAGAGCTCGGACACGCCGCCTCTGTTCACACGACGCCGTATAGTTAGCACACGTACTACCCTGGTCCTCCCTTCAACTATAAAAGGAAAGGATTTGGGCTGTTTCTAGAGGAGGAACACAGGCACACACAAAAACAACACCCTGTAACACGCATACTCACTCGCTATCTGAGAGCAATGTCTCAAGCAGCCCGCATCACTCCGTGCCGAGACCTGGGACTAGCTCCCTCTCTCACCCAGCTTGTAACCCCCTACTACAAGCACCTCGGTGCAAGAAATACAAGATCGATCTCTCAGACTGGATGTAGGGCACCGATCGCCTAAACCAGTATAATCCTTGTGTCTCTTTGCATCACCATCCGGGATCGGGAACACGCAGCACAAATTTACTAGTTGGTTGAGGACCCCTCGGTCCAAAACACCGACAGTTGGTGCGCCAGGTAGGGGCCTCTGCGTGTCAGTTTTGTCATCCCAACAAGTTCCAGATGGTAGACCCCGTACGATCGCTGCGTCTCGGCATGGTGATTTGGTTTGGGAGCCTAGAGTTCATGTCTCTAGGGCATGAGTACGACATGGTACTCCTCACGCCCCGAGCCCCACCAACCGACGACGAAGTCACGCACCGGTAGCCTAGGCGCAGGCGGCTCCTGGGCGGCCGCTCTCGCCGCGCTCGCCAGGCACGACGCGAGCAGGATCACCCCGACGATACGTGACTCCAGGGCGACACGCCGCTCTCCGCCGGTATCCTATGACCAGCTGTTGGCGCAAGGTCCCTGGTTGGGGACCTGTCTAGCCTAAGCCTGCACAAGGGAAAAACGCCGGTGGCACGCGGCAACGCCCCGTCATCAAGCTCCGCTCCACCGCTCCCTAAGGAGCCAACTCCGGCGGAGCAGAGCCCGACGACGGCACTATCCCCATACCCCTTTGGGTTGAGAAATGCCACCGCCTCTTATGCTTACGCTTACATTTCCGCTCACGAGGATCCCTTAGGACGCCGCCAGCGCTTCGCTCTCAACTTCGACACCACCACGTCGACTCATACCCATGTCGACTCCTTGGAAGGGGACGAGGCATGGCCCGGAACGGATTTCTCCAGACTCCACGACCCTGAAGCCATGCGCCGCTTCTTGGCCGCAAGCGACTACTGCTTCGGCTACTCCGACTCCGACGACGAGGACATCTACGACCCCACTCACGAGTGTTTCCACGTCGGGCTCAGGATGCCAAGGGCGGACGAGGAGGACGCGGGCGTAGGCAACCGGTCCCCGCCTCGCCAGGGGGTGGACGCCTCCACACCTCCGTGCATTGTCCCACCGGCAGCGCAGAGCAGGAACCTTGCCCCCGCGCTACCTCAACGCCTAGACCTTGAACAGCTCCGTGAGCTCCAGGCCAAGGTCGAACAAGACCGACTCCTCCTACAGTAGCTTTGAGACTCTCTCAAATAGGAGCAGCGAGGTCGCGGTGATGGCGGAGGAGCCCTACGGAGGGCCCATGATGTGCACCACTGCATCCACGGCGATGAGGGGAGTGAGCAACCCCTAGTCTTCAATCGTGCTAGCCAGAACATCGCGGAAGTGGCAATGCTGGTCCGCGCGATGCCCGAGCCTTCTACCACAGAGGGGCGACGGGTCCGCGGTGAGCTTCGAGATCTCCTAGAGACCGCCGCGGTGCAGCAGGCCGAGAGTTCCGCCTCTCGACGGCACAGGGGCGCCTCGGACCTACCCACGGCACTGCCTCAGTAGGATAAGGAAGCCTCGGTTAGTCCCGAGCCCACTCGAGCACCGATGGCCCACAGGGTCCCCTTACTGCTTGACCGCCTCGGCAACCGACGCGAGGTGTAGGGAGACCATGAGGTGGTCAGCAGGCGACGACGCCACGATAATGAGGGGCTCGCCCGGGGCTACCACCCACACTGAGGTGGCTGTTATGACAGTGTGGAGGACCGCAGTCCATCTCCCGAACCGCCAGGCCCTCGAGTCTTCAGCAGAGCCATCCGCGCTGCTCATTTCCCGGCCTGGTTTCGGCAACTAGCCAATCTCGCGAAGTATAGCGGCGAGACCAGTCCTGAACTCTGGCTTGCCGATTACTGCCTGGCCTATCAGCTAGGTGGCGCAGACGATGACCTGCTCATCATCTGCAACCTCCCCTTGCTCTTATCAGACTCGGCGTGAGCCTGGCTCGAGCACCTTTCTCCCTCACAAATCCACGACTGGCGTGACTTGGTTAGGATCTTTGTTGGGAACTTCCAGGGCACATACGTGCGCCCTGGGAACTCTTGGGATCTTAAGAGCTGTCGCCAGAAACTAGACGAGTCTCTCCGAGACTTCATTCGGCGCTTCTCCAAACAGTGCACCGAGTTGCCCAGCGTCGGCGACTCAGAAATCGTCCAGGCTTTCCTCTCCGGCACCACCTACCGAGACTTGGTCCGAGAGTTAGGACGAAACGTGTCGCGCTCAGCTGCCGCGCTCCTCGACATCGCCACCAACTTTGCCTCGGGCGAAGAGGCTGTTGGAGCTATCTTCCCCGACAGCGACGCCAAGGGGAAGCGGAGGGACGAGGCCCCCGAGGCCTCAGCCTCCTACCTCCCCAAGAGAAAGAAAAAGGGCCGCCTAGGGAAGCAGGAGGTCCTGGAGGCCGATCTGGTTGCGGCCGTAGAACGCAAGAATCCCTGAGGCCTCAAGGGCCCTAGGCCCTTCGACGACATGCTTAGGAAACCTTGCCTGTACCATCAGGGCCCGGTAAAGCATGCCCTCGAGGATTGCTCCATGCTCCGGCGTTACTACGCCAAGCTTGGGTCCCTCGACGACAACACCAAGCCGAAAGGGGCTAGCAACCGGGACGATGGGTTCCCCGAGGTTCACAACGCCTTCATGATCTTTGGCAGACCCTCGATGTGCCTCACAGCGCACTAGCAGAAGAGGGAGCGCCGAGAGGTCTTCTCAGTCAAGGTGGCCACTCCCCGATACCTTGACTGGTCTCAGGAAGTGATCACCTTTGATCGAGATGACCACCCCGACCATGTCCCGAATCCTAGGCAGTACCCGCTTGTTGTCGACCCGATCGTCGGCAACACCCGACTCACCAAGGTATTGATGGATGGAGGAAGCGACCTCTACATCCTCTACGCCAGCACCCTGGAGCTTCTAGAGATCGACCGTTCACGGCTCCAGGGTGACGCTGCGCCCTTCCATGGCATCGTGCCGGGGAAACGCACGCGACCCCTCGGGCGCATCGACCTTCCTGTCTGCTTCGGCACCCCGTCCAACTACCACAAAGAGGTACTTACCTTCGAGGTGGTCGGATTCAGGGGAACCTACCACGCCATCCTGGGGCGGCCATGCTATGCCAAGTCCATGGCGGTCCCCAACTACACCTACCTCAAGCTCAAGATGCCAGGTCCCAACAGCGTCATCACGATCGAGTCCACGTACGAGCATGCATACGACTGCGACGTCGAGTGCATCGAATACGCCGAGGCTCTCGTGGAAGCCGAGACCCTCATCGTCGACCTCGACCGACTCGGCAGCCAGCTGCCCGAGCCCAAGCGTCGAGCCGGGACGTTCGAGCCTACGGAGGCCATCAAGCTCGTCCCAGTCGACCCCGCCTGCCCCGACGACCGGGCGCTAAGGATAAGCACCACCCTCGACATCAAATAGGAGGCCGTACTCATCGACTTTCTCCGCGCAAACATCGACATGTTCGCGTGGAGTCCCTCGGATATGCCGGGCATACCAAGGGAGGTCGCCGAGCATGCCTTAGACATTCGGGCTAGCTCCAGACCGGTGAAGCAGCGCCTGCGCCGATTCGACGAGGAAAAGCGCAGGACTATTGGCGAGGAGGTGCAGAAACTTTTGGCGACCGGGTTCATCAGGGAAGTATCCCATCCAGAGTGGTTAGCTACCCCTGTGTTGGTCAAAAAGAAAAATGGGAAATGGAGGATGTGTGTAGACTACACCGGTTTGAATAAAGCCTGTCCGAAAGTCCCATTCCCATTACCTCGAATCGATCAAATCATTGACTCCACTGCAGGATGCGAGACTTTGTCTTTCCTTGATACATATTCTGGTTACCATCAGATCAAGATGAAAGAGTCTGACCAGCTCGCAACTTCTTTCATCACCCCATTCGGCATGTACTGCTACGTGACTATGCCTTTCGGCCTCAGAAACGCAGGGGCCACTTACCAGCGGTGCATGACCTAGGTCTTTGGCGACCACATCGGGCGAACCATCGAGGCCTATGTGGATGACATCGTGGTCAAGTCCAAAAAGGCCGAGGATCTCATCGACGACTTGAAGATAGCCTTCAAATGCCTTAGAGAGAAGGGCATCAAGCTCAATCCTGAGAAGTGTGTGTTCGGGGTCCCCCGAGGCATGCTCTTGGGATTCATAGTCTCAGAACGCGGCATTGAAGCCAACCCGAAGAAGGTCTCGGCCGTAACCAGCATGGGACCAATTAGAGAACTCAAGGGAGTACAGAGGGTCATGGGATGCCTTGCGGCCCTGAGCCGCTTCATCTCGCGCCTCGGCGAAAAAGGCTTGCCTCTGTACCGCCTCTTGAGAAAATCCAAACGCTTTTCTTGGACCCCCAAGGCCAAAGAAGCCCTCGCCAAGTTCAAAGCGCTGCTCACCGATCCTCCTATCCTGGTACCATCGGCCAGGGGCGAGGCCCTCTTACTGTACGTCGCCGCAACAACCCAAGTGGTCAGTGCGGCCATAGTAGTAGAGAGGCAGGAAGAGGGGCATGCTCTACCCATTCAATGACCTGTCTACTTCATTAGCGAAGTGCTCTCTGAGACCAAAGCACGCTACCCCCACATCCAAAAGCTTATCTACGCCGTAGTCTTGGCTCGACGCAAGCTGCGCCACTACTTCGAGTCCCACCCGGTAACGGTAATATCATCTTTCCCCCTGGGAGAGATAATCCATAACCGGGAGGCCTCGGGTAGGATAGCCAAATGGGTCATCGAACTCATGGGGGAAGCCCTGACCTTTGTACCTCGGAAGGCAATCAAGTCTCAGGTCTTGGCCGATTTTGTGGCTGAGTGGACCGACACCCAACTGCCACCTGCTCAAATTCGAATGGAGTGCTGGACCATGTACTTCAACGGGTCCCTGATGAAGTCCGGGGCAGGCGCGGGTCTGCTCTTCGTCTCGCCCCTCGGAATACACATGCGCTACATGGTTCGGCTCCACTTCGCTGCCTCCAACAACGCGGCCGAATATGAAGCCCTTGTCAACGGCTTGCAGATCGCCATCGAGCTTGGAGTACGGCGTCTCGACATCCGGGGTGACTCGCAACTCATCATTGATCAAGTCATGAAGGAGTCAAACTACCTCGACCCCAAAATGGAGGCGTACTACAAGATGGTACGTCGCCTAGAAGACAAGTTCGACGGTCTCGAACTCAACCACATCGCCCGGAAATACAACGAGGCCACGGACGAACTGGCAAAGATGGCCTCGACAAGGGCTTCGGTCCCCCCGAACGTCTTTGCTAGGGACCTCCACAAGCCTTCCGTTGACTACGCCTTGGTAGCGGAAGGGGGCCCACCGGCCGAACCCACCGCGGGGCTCGACGCCTCCTCGGCTGCCAAGACTCCTTCGGCCGAGCCCGAGGTCATGGAAGTGGACACAGGGCCTCCCTAGACCGACCAGAGCATGGACTGGCGAGTCCCGTTCCTTGATTGGCTCGCTCAGGGAGAGCTTCCTAGCGATAGGACCAAAGCCCGATGGCTTGTGCGACAAGCCAAGACTTACGTCCTCTGTAATCACGAATTGTACAGGCGAAGTCCCTCTGGCGTCCTCCAACGATGCATCACCACCGAGGTAGGCCAAGCCCTACTTTGGGACTTGCACGTAGGGGCCTGCGGGCACCACGCGACGCCTCGAACGCTCGTCGGAAATGCCTTCCACCAAGTGTTCTACTGGCCGACGGTGGTTGCCGACGCCACCAAGTTAGTATGCTCCTGTGAGGGATGCCAGTACTACGCACGGCAGACGCACCTCCCGGCCCAAGCCCTCCAAACCATCCCCATCACTTGGCCATTTGCCATATAGGGGCTCGACATGGTCAGGCCTCTGCAGAAGGCGTCCGGGGGCTACACCCATCTCTTGGTAGCAATCGATAAATTTTCCAAGTGGATCGAGGCTTGTCCGATCAATCAAATCAAATTCGAGCAAGCTGTGCTATTCTTCACCGACATTATCCACAGGTTCGGGGTCCCAAACACCATCATCACCGACAACGAGACACAGTTCACCGGCAAAAAATTCTTGGCGTTCTGTGATGACCACCACATTCGTGTGGCCTGGTCGGCCATAGGACACCCAAGGACAAACGACCAAGTAGAACATGCCAACGGCATGATCCTACAAGGCCTCAAGCCATGAATTTACAACCGGTTGAAGAAGTTTGGCAAGAAATGGCTCGCCGAACTCCCATTGGTCACCTAGAGCCTGAGGAACACTCCAAGCCGAGCCACGGGGTTCACACCTTTCTTCCTGGTCTATGGTGCCGAGGCCATCCTCCCCACTGATCTGGAATATGGTTCCCCGAGGCCACAGGCCTGCAATGAGCAAAGCAACCGCACCGCCCGCGAAGACGCCCTCGACCAACTAGAGGAAGCCCGAGACGTTGCGCTGCTACATTCGGCCAAGTACCAGCAAACCCTACGGCGCTATCAGGCTTGGCGCATTCGAAGCCAAGACTTGAAGGTAGGCGACCTGGTGTTGAGGCTGACACAGAGCAACAAGGGCCGTCACAAGCTGACCCCACCGTGGGAAGGGCCGTACATCGTCGCCCAAGTACTAAAGCCCAGGACCTACAAGCTAGCCAACGAGAAGGGCGAAATCTTCACCAACGCTTGGAACATAGAACAGCCACGTCGCTTTTACCCTTAAATTTCCAAGCATTGTATATATTGTTTCTCGGAATACAATTAAGAAGCGTTCTTTAGTTGTTCTAATTTTTCGAGAACCCCCCCCCCCCCCCGAGCCCATCATGGGTCTCGGCAATACGATAACACTGTAAGGGAGACTCGGCTCTACCTCTGTAGAACCAAGCCTCCCTCAGGGGCTAGATGGGGGACTCCCCCTAAGTCCCACGCACCATTCTTCAAGCACCATTCTTCAGTCATTTTTCAAAAAAAATCCTACGCCAAGTCTCTCTAGCGCGCTCTGACGAATTGGTTGTAAAAAACCCACGGACAGAAAAGTTTGTTTCCTAAGCAGGAGGCCGGTAGAGTCGCGAGACGGCCTACGCCTCCGGGCTACGGCACTCCCTCACCACCTCTCGCCCAAGGGACGGCTTAAGCTCCAAGGAGGTTTTTTGCAAAAGAAATCTGATCAGAGATAACAGAGGGCAGAGGCTCAGAAATACAAGAAAAACAACTAAGAAACACGAGTACTTTAAAAAGAGGCCTCGACGGCCACAAGCGTTAAGAAACAAAGTTAATTCCTACTCTATTTTACATGGCCTCTTGGGCCCAGGTCAAGGCTCATGGCCTCCAGCATCGGCAGACGGCAGGGGAGGGACCACCTCCTCTTTGAACAGCGTTGCCAGCGCCGTGCTAGGGCCTTCCGCCGCCTCCATCAGCTTTGTGACTGCCGCATCGGCCTCCTCGTCATCATCAGGCAGGACATAGCCATCACTGATGGCCGGGAGGTCAACGCCGATGTAGTGAGAGGCGATGACGGCCAACGCGCGCTTGACACCCGTGTGCAGCGTTCCTCGGAGCCGCTCGCGCATTTGGCCGCTCAGTGCAATCAAACGGCTCCTAAGGGAGCTGCCTGACTGAACCCCCTCGACCTCCAAGGCCTCGCAGGCGGTATGGGCAGCACTTTTCAGCGTCTCGTGCTCCCCAATCTCGGTCTCGAGCACCGCCTGCACCGCAACGGAAGCCTCGGCTGCCCGAGTGACCTCCGCCTCCAACCCTGCGCCTAGGGAAACGGAGTGAGATTGAGTGCGAAGAAAAATGGGCCAAAAAGGGACAGAAGCCTACGGAACTCACCCCTGGCCTTCTGCTCCCAGCATCGGGCCTCGACCCGAGAGGCCTCGGCTTTCTCTCCCTAGCGTTGGGCCTCAGCCAGAGAAGCCTCAGCCTTTTCCTTCAGGCGCTGGGCCTCGACCCGAGAAGCCTCGACAACTCTGGAAGCCTCTCTCCCCAGCTCTGCATCACACCAGGGAGTTAGGAGGCGAACACAAGAAAAACGAAGAAAACAAAGGGGACAGTACTCACCCTCGGCCTTTCCCCTCTAGACCACAGCCTCGGTCCGGGAGGCCTCAACCGTCGTAAGGGCCTCATCCAAGGCGCCTTTCGTCAGCTGGTGTGCACTTTGCTTCGCCCCCAGCTGCCCAGCAAGAGCCTTGCCTGAGGCCATCGCTTCTTCAGCCCGGGACCTAAAGGCATCCCGATCACCGGTGACACGGGTAAGCTCCTCCTCCAACTCCTTGACCCGCGCCGCCAAAGGGGTGACCTGCTCCTACGCCGTGACCACTTTGACCTTCGCGTTGGCACAACGAAGCCGAAGGTCCTCCACCACCGCGCTCCGCGCTGCCAGAAGCTCGTTGGCACCCGCAAGCAGGCTCTTTTGCTGCTGGAGCTGGCCCCAGATGTCCCTCTCCCGCCGGAGAGAGAAAGACCGACTTCCCAAGGGACCGGGTCTCGAGCTCCTAGGGAAGCAGAACGGGGGTCATTCACTGCAACAAAACTCAGAAAAAGACTATATCGCACGACATAAGAAAGCATGAACCTGGGCGACTCTAGGCAGTTCGTCGGCCACCACGGACAGTGCCGTCCGTAGTGACCGCTCCGCCAGCTGGCGGTATTGCTCGAAGGTGTCCTAGCGCCCGCCCTCAGCTGCATCCTCGAGGGCGAACAGAGGCTCCCCCTCAGGGTCATCCCAGCTCCGCCACAGTACACGCGGGTGATCCCACCTGTGAGGCTCGGGTCGCACCCGCACGAGGGTCAAGCTTCCCTCGCCCAGGGTCAAAACCGGCTATTCCACGGCGTCGGTCTCCTCGGCATCGACCACCTCCCGCACCCAGGAAGTATCGTCGAAGGAGATTGGATGGACCTCCGCCTCCTGGGCGCTCTCCCGTAACAACGGCGGGACCTGAACCAAGGGCGCCACCAAGGCCTCCGCCGCCTTCATCTCCACCTCCTAGGCAGACAGCCTCACCACCATCACATCGGCCTCGGTGATCTCGGGGGCTCTGGCCTCCGCAATCATGGCCTCGACGGTCTCGGGGGCTCCGGCCTCCGCCATCGTGGCCTCGGTGGTCGCAGAAACACCGACCCCCGCCGCTGCGGCCTCGGTGGTCTTGGGCACCCCGGCCTCTGTCACCTCAGCCTCAGAGACCTCAGGGGCCTCGACCTCGGTGGCCTCGGTGACTAAGGGCACCTTGGCCCCATCCGACTCACGAGCCCTACCCTCGCGGGGCGGAAGCGCTCCCTCCCCTGTCTGTGTCGAGGTCACCTCGGCAGCCCCTCCTTGGGTGGCCGGCTCCTTTGGGTCGGCCCTCACCGACGCCACGCCACGTTGTATGGCGGCTTGCGCCTCTGCCACCCAGTGGGCGGAGGAGCCAGGGCTCACCTTGAGTGCCTTGAGGGGCGCTAAGGAAAGCACCTCCACAGGTCGCTTCCGACTAAGGACAAATCACCTACAGGGTTAGCACGAGACCAAAGAGCGAACGAAAAATGCTGCGGCTCTACCCAAAAATACGCTTACCCCGAGCGAGGCTACAACCGCTTCGGCACTGCAACCCTCGTCTGCAAAGGCGGTGGCGGTGGCAGGGGCGCAGCCTACGCATCCGCCGGCGCTGACCGGTCCCCGACGGGCCCCGGCGCTCCCTCGATCCTCTGCGGGGGCGGTGGTGTTGCACCCACCGCCGCCTGCTCCGCTACTGCCGTCGGGCCCATTGGGCTGACGGCACGCTTGCCCAGTGCCCGTGCCTCGGGCGTATCGGCCTCAACCCCGGGGTGGGCGAATGCCGACCCTAGGACAGCTCCTCCTCCTCCCTCTGGGAGCGCCGGACTACTTGCCGACGCCCCGGGCACCGTCTCCCCGACGTCAAGGAGATGGTCCAGGGGACCCCGCCCCATCTCACCCTTGTCATCCCCGTCCGAGGCATTCGTCGATACCGACGGCGACGGGGACTCCTCCAACGGGAGGCCATCCTTCCTTTGCTGGCGACGGCGCTTGTCCAATTCCTCACGCGTGAGGATCTTCTTTGTGCGCTTCGCCGCCTTGGCGTCCTTCCGCTTTTTCTGTGCCTCGGCGTGCGCCTGGTTGATCGCTCGCCGCCTCGCATCCTCGGGAATGGGCGGCGGAGAGGCGCGCACGTCCCTCATCCCCTGCAGGAACGGCAACGCGCATAAGGGAACAAGAAGTAGGGAGAAACGGAGAAGGCTCGGGGGCCGCAGTGGCGCGCGACTTACCAGCGAGAGGAACCCCTACGACGGGCGCATCGCGATGGGGGTCAGGTTGCCGCCCCTCAGCTTCGCCTCCACCGTCTCCCCCACCCGGTGAAGAATTTCCTCATCGGAAAGGGCGGAGGAGGACATCCGGATGCCCTCATTTGGTTCACCCTGGCCTCATCTCGAACAGGCGCCGCCGCCGAAGCCATCAGTGGCAGCACGCTTCGGCGGTGGAAGGCAGCCACGACCACGGCCGCAGTAAGGCCACGGCTCCATAGCCTCTCCAGCCCCTCTAGAAGCGGCTGCAGCTTGGGCTGATCCTCCCTCGGGACGTCGTACTTCCACCTCTCCGGGCAGCTCCCCACAATCTGCCCAGTGTAGGGGGGAAGTCCTCCGTCGTCGTTGCGAAGATAGAACCAGCTTGTGTACCATCGACGATTGGATGACACGAGCTAGGCCAGGATGTAGAGGTGCTAGCAGTCTTGACACACTTGGAGAGTGTAGCCGCCGGCCCTCACCGCTTTCCTCGTGCCCGACGTGCCCGTCGGCTTAGTGGTGTGCCTCGCCCAGAAGAGATGGAGCCACAACTCCCAATGGGGAGCAATCCCCAAGTACCCCTCGCAGACAGCGACGAAGATGGCCACCTGCGCAATGGAGTTGGGGTTGAAGTTGTGGAGCTCCATGCCATAGTAGTGCGAGAGCGCCCGCATGAACCGATCCGTCGGAACGCCGAGGCCGCGCTCGTGAAAGGAGACGAAGCTCACGACATAGCCATCGCGAGGCCTCGGCTCCGGCTCACCCGACGAAGCGATCCACTTTGGCCTGTTGGAGTCCGTCACCGGACAAAGGAGTCTGCCGTCGACGAGCGACTGAAGCATCTCCACGGTGACGTCAGACGGATCCCAAGGGTCCACCTCGATGACAACGATGTCGCCAGCCATGAGTGCGGTGGAGGGTTCGAATGCGGTGGTGAGTTTGTCTCTCTCTCTCTCTCCCTGGCTCGCCTTTCTCCCTTCTTCTTCTCGGCGTCCGCTGCTCTAGCGATGGCTCGATGGGAGCATAACTAACATAGCCAAGGTAAGGTAAGGAAGGGCGAGGCTCGTTGCGTATTTATGCAGGGTAAAGGCGAAACGGACGGGCGATGAAATCGGGGAAGTTTCCCCCGAATCCGGCGTGGTTAACCCCGATCCGATTTTACCACCCACATACCCACCTTTTTCTCATTAATTGCGGGAACAGTTACGTCCCATCCACTGACACCATGTCGCGCCCGACCGCTGCGGCAGCAGGCGACGTCCCGTCTCCCCAGAAAACCGCCTCAAAAGGCGCGCTAACCGTTGCTGAGCCAATGGGGAAGATATTCCCCCCACCCTATTCCTTTTAGATGAAGGAACCGGGCGCTGAGCCTATTATGGTCCAGGGGTTCGAAGGCTGGGCCCCTAGGGGTTTTGATAGCCGCCAAAGGGCAACAGAGTCAGGGACGACCGCGGGCGAGCCCATACGGGGCCAAGACCCCAAGCAAGCGAAATGCTTGGGATGTCCAAAGTCGTGTCCGAGACCGGCAGGGAGGTCTCTGAATGGGATCCCACCGTAGGGAGGCACCGAGCCACCGGGGCCCAGCAAACGGCCCCGGCACCCACTAGAGAAACCCTCCGGTACTCTTGGAGTGCGTCTCTGGACCGCTAGCCAACCCCTAGCGAACGGGGTACGGGCCTCTACTCGGACTACCCGATAACAGCTCACCAGAAGTGCCACCGCTCGTACCCACTGAGGGTAGCATGGCACATTCCTCCCCTCCTTCCAAGCGAAAAGGAAGCATGAGGGTCGCACAAAAAGCCAGGGGAACCCCTGACGGCCTTCTTGCTTTGTGCAGAGGCTAAGGGGCTATTCCTGCAACCTTGCCGAGACCCAGCGACCCCGGCTCACACTCGAGGGGGCTCGGCAAAATAAACCCTCCTTCCGAGCGAAAAGGAAGCATGAGGGTCGTACAAAAAGACAGGGGAGCTCCTGACGGCCCTCTCGCTCCGTGTAGAGGCTTGGGGGCTCTTCCTGCAGATATGTCCGAGACCCCGCGACCTAGGCTCGCACCCAAGGGGGTCTCGGCGAACAAACCCTCATGCGCGAGGGGCGTACAAAAAGCCAGGGGAACTCCTGACGGCCCTCTCGCTCCATGCGGAGGCTAGGGGGTTCTTCCTGCAACCTTGCCAAGACCCAGCGACCCAGGCTCGCACCTGAATGGGCTCGGCAAACAACCCCTCTGTCCGAACGAAAAGGATATGTGAGGGTCGAACAAAAAATCAGGAGGACCCCTGACTGCCCTCTCGCTCCGCGTGGAGGCTCAGGGGCTTCTCCTACACCCAAGACAAAGACAAACGACCAAAGCCCGCACTAGAAGTTTCGTTAAAAGCACGATAAAGGGCATCGAGCCTGTTATGGTCTAGGGGTTCGAAGGCTGGGCCCCCTAGGGTTTCGACAGCCGCCCCAGGACAATAGAGTCAGGGACGACTGTGGGCAAGCCCAAGTATGGCCAAGGCCCGAGCGAACGATCGCTCGGGACGCCCCAAGTCATGTTCGAGACCAGCAGGGAGGTCTCCAAATGGGATCCCACCGTAGGGAGGCAACGATCCACCGGGGCCCAGCGAACGGCCCCGGCACCCACTAGAGAAACCCTCCGGTACTCTTGGAGTGCGTCTCTGCACCGCTAGCCGACCCTTAGCGAATGGGGCTCGGGCCTCCACTTGGACTACCCGATAACAGCTCACCGGGAATGCCACCGCTTGCGCCCACCGAGGGTAGCCTGGCATATCCCACCCCTCCTTCCGAGCAAAAAGGAAACGCGAGGGTCGTACAAAAAGTCAGGGGACCTCCCGATCGCCCTCTCGCTCCATGCAGAGGCTCGGGGGCTCTTCCTGCGACCTTGCCTAAACCCCGTGACCCGAACTCGCACTTGTGGGCTCGGCAAATGCAAAATCTCTCGCTCAAAGTGAGAAAAAAGACCCTGGGGGAATGAATCCACTCCCCCAGGGCCTTGGGGGCTACACCCGGCGGGTGCGCTCGCGCGCACCCACCGAGGCCTCGAAGTACAAAAAACACAATCCCTATAGGAGCGGCTGCAAGCCGAGTCTCGACAAACCCTCAAGGAGAGTGCACGCACTCCCCCTAAGGCTCGGGGGCTACTGTCGGGTACCATAAAACGGGGTACCCCGAGCATACACCAAAAGAGTCACTTAAATCTCATCAACAACAAAGCCAGAAGGTAAGCCATGGGTTACCACCAGCCCCGTCTGAGCCCACCGGCTCTCCGCCTCGCCTGAGGCTTCGCACGGGAGGTCTCAACACCCTGACAAAATCTCCGCCTCGCGCGAGGCCTCTCACGAGAGGTCTCGGCAAGGAGCCCAATTTCCATCTCGCCCGAGGCCCCGTGCGTACAGCCTCGAATGAGACAGCTATTCTCCGTATCGCCCGAGGCTGGCTTGTCAATAACCCGTCGCTCCCGCCTCGACCAGTCTTCCCGACAGCATGTCACGTCCTATTAATGCGTCACCACTCCCGCAATCTCAGCCGGACGACGGCTCGACACCACGTAGTGGCCGACGGGACAAGGAGTCGCATCAACACCATACCGGCTAAGACAAGGCACGGCGGGGATTACCAACCACTATGTTCCGGCGCTGTGCCCACGATCAGCGCCGGTGCTACGCTGTGCCCCGTAACACCCGCCCCGAAGACAACGCGACATGGGAGGTCTGGCCCGGGTCATCATCGCCTCCGAACAAGCGTACCAGACCGACCGCTCCCTCCGAGCCTCAGCACCCTACATCAGGGCCTCGGCCATCTCGAGATTCACGTCTACCGAGACCCCCACCATGGTTTGGCCTTGGCATCAACCAAGCCTCGGCCTCGCGCGCAGTCAACCCACAGCGACCCACACACTTACCGCCGTGCCCGCTTCGAGGTAGCCCTAGAGCTACCATGACACATAGGATCGGATGTGACCAGCACGTCGCCCCAGCGCTTCAAGGACGAACCACTCCGACGACCATGCCGCCACAGGAACAGGCTACAGAGCTCGGACACGCCGCCTCCGTTCGCACGACGCCGTATAGTTAGCACACGTACTACCCTGGTCCTCCCTTCAACTATAAAAGGAAAGGATTTGGGCCGTTTCTAGAGGAGGAACACAGGCACACACAAAAACAACACCCTGTAACACGCATACTCACCCGCTGTCTAAGAGCAACGTCTCAAGCAGCCCGCATCACTCCGTGCCAAGACCTGGGACTAGCTCCCTCTCTCACCCAGCTTGTAACCCCCTACTGCAAGCACCTCGGTGCAAGGAATACAAGATCGATCTCTCAGACTGGATGTAGGGCACCGATCGCCTGAACCAGTATAAGCCTTGTGTCTCTTTGCATCACCATCCGGGATCGGGAACACGCAGCACAAATTTACTAGTTGGTTGAGGACCCCTCGGTCCGAAACACCAACAGGTCTATGACAGCCACATGTACCTTACGCCCTGTTCGTTTGGGCTAGTTTGGCTTATAATCCATAGTTGAAAGTACTATTGACTGGTTTGGTGTGAGAGAAAAATACTGTTCGTTGGCTGATAAGCCATGGCTTATAAGCCAAATACGAACAAGCGAACATGCTGTAGTCTGCTCTAACAATTACTGATAGTGCTACAATTGGTTGTCCTACTCTACTCTGTATGTGTCAATCGAGATTGCTCCCTCAGTTTTTTTTAATTTGTCATAAGTTAAACATTTCTATCTTTGACCATCATTTTTTTAAAAAAAATTACAGGTTAAACATTTCTATCTATCTCATAATGATGAATCAAAAAAACTTTTTTTTAGTTTGACTGAATTTTATAGAAAAAAATACTGATATTTGTGACATAAAATTGGTATATATTTAGATATAACATGAAATATATTTTTATACTATACATTTTTGGGTCATAGATGTAAGTACTTTTGCTAAATTGTTCAATGGTGAGAACGAGAACACCACCATTCAGCTGGACAACTCGTTTAATGACACTAACAGGCGCTTTGTGCGGAGTATTCAAGAATTAGATGTCAGATTAGCCTTGAAAAGGATGAAAGGGGGCAAAGTGATGGGCCCTGATGGTATCCCAATCAAGGTGTGGAGATGTCTCGGAGATATAGCTATAGTATGGCTAACCAAGATGTTCAACAATATCTTTCAATCGAACAAAATGCCTAAGGAGTGGAGAAGAAACATATTGATATCAATCTACAAGAACAAGGGAGGTATCCAAAGGTGTAGTAATTATTGGGGAATTAAGTTGATGAGCCACATAATAAAGTTATGGGAGAGAGTCATCGAGTAGCGCCTACGAGGAACGACGCAGATATCAACAAACCAATTTGGTTTCAGGCCTGAAAGGTCAACCACAGAAGCAATCTTCTTAATAAGACATGTTATGGAGCGGTTTAGAGAGCAGAAGGACCTCCACTTGATTTTCATTGACTTAGAGAAGGCTTATGACAAGATACCAAGAAATGTTATGTGGTGGTCTTTGAACAAACATAAAGTCCCATCAAAGTACGTGACCATCATCAAGGACATGTACAACAATGTTGTGACTAGTGTTCGAACAAACGATGGTAACACAGATTACTTCCTGATTAAAATTGGACTTTATCAAGGGTCAGCCTTAAGTCCGTATCTCTTTGTCTTGGTAATGGATGAGGTTACTAGGAACATACAAGGGAATATCCCTTTGTGTATGTTGTTCGCTGATGATGTAGTGTTAGTGGACGAAAGCCAGGCGGGAGTAAATAGGAAAGTAGAGTTATGGCAGCAGACCCTTGAGTCTAAAGGATTTAGATTGAGCAGAACTAAAACCGAATACATGAGATGCGACTTTGGTGAAGTTGTACAGGAGGAGGGAGATGTGAGTTTGGAAGGTCAAGTAGTGCCTAAGAAGGATACCTTTCAGTATTTGTGATCGATGCTATATAGGGATAGAGATATTGATGCGGATATTAGCCATAGAATCAAAGCAGGATGGATCAAGTGGCCACAAGCTTCTGTCATTCTTTGTGACAAGAGGGTATCACAAAAGCTAAAAGGCAAGTTATATAGAACGACGATTAGACCGGTTATGTTGTATGGAGTAGAATGTTGGCCTACAAAGATTCGACATGTTCAACAATTGAGTGTTGCAGAAATGTGTATGTTGCGATGGATTTGTGGTCACACAAGAATAGACCGAGTTCGAAACGATGATATACGTGATCGTCTAAAGGTAGCACCAATTGAAGAAAAGCTTATCCAACATCGGTTGAGGTGGTTTGGCCATGACCAATGGAGACCTCCAGATGTACCAGTGCATTGTGAAGTCCTAAGTCAAATTAATAATATGAGGAGGTAGAGGAAGACCGAAATTGACATGAGAAAGGCAATAAAAAGATATTTGAAAGCTTGTGATATACCTAGAGACCTATGTTTGAATATGAGTACATGGAAATCAGCTATTGAAGTGCATGAATCGTGACTTGGGCTCTTGGTGGGTTTCAACTCTAATCTATCCTAACTTGCTTGGGACTGAAAGGCTATGTTGATGTTGTTGTTGTTGATGATGAAATTTAAGAAAATTTGACTTAGTACGACTCTAAAAGTAAATTTATTCATAATTGTGGAGTATTAAACTCTTCTTTTTGGGTCATATATATTTCCCAAATTTCCTCTGTATTTTCACCGACGTCCAAATGGAGCCATTCCAGGCACGATGAATTCCCAAATCCCGATTTCATGCCATTTCCTCGTATTTATATCTTTGACCATCAATTTTTTTTAAAAAAATAAATTCATAGCATATTGGATGTCGTGCTCTGAATATGCCTGCCTGAACCGGCTGTGCTCCGATTACATGGCATATTTGGAATGCAGGAATTTCACAAGTATCTGGCAGAAATTTCATAGGAAAAACGTAGAAATATGATTTTTTTCCCGCAATCCAAACAGTGACACCAGCAGCTCTTCCTTTCAAGAGGCGAAAAGAGAATTATTACAAGCGTCAGTGCTTATATGTTGCAGTCAGAAACCGTTGTGGTTGTGCTTCCGCAAACAGTCTGTGATCGACAGAGAGAGCCACGTCCAATCTCTAATAAATGTTACCCTAAACGCTAGTAATAAACGGTAAACGGATTCCAACTCAACTGTCCTCCATGTATGAGTAAACTGATTCCGCAAACGGTATCACCGTACAACAATTTCACATGAAGAATGCCGAATTCATTTTTCTTAAAAAGAAAAAGATTTCAGTGTTCCAAGGATATCCTTATTTAATTAATGTCGAAACGCAAATTGGATCGACGCCGACTACAACTTGAAATCAAATCCCACTCCTAGTACATTGATATATCCCCGGATCGGAGACGGAGAGCATCTTGTCCATGACCACGAGCGTGTTCTCCCGCTGGAGCCTCAGTCACGGTGGCCCAAGCCCGGGCCGGTGAGGCTGTGCCCTTCTTCCTGGCCTGGGTGAGGACGGACGCGACGAGACTGAATCACGAACGTTCACCCCATTCCAGTCGGGCGAACCATCCGTCACCTGCATAGATGTCAACGGGGGCCCGTTCCTCGAATCCCCGCGGGGAATTCACCCATTAGGGGACAGGGATAGTATGAATTCTACCCCTACGGAGGATTAAACGGGGCTGAAGTTATCCCCGTCGGAGATCACGGGGGCGGGGATGGTATGCAGGCCCCCGTCCCCGCTCCCCGCGGGGACCCGATTCCAAAGGCCCATATACTGGCAATGCTCAATACCTGCGATATATAAGCAATGTTGCAACCCTAGCTCCTGTCGAAATGATCAACGAAAACGCGAAACGAAAGTTACATTTCATAGTCCCATTATAGTACTTAGAGTTTTAAACTAATTTTTATTAAGCGAAAATGATATAGAACATATATGTGCTACTTAAATAAAGTTTGAAGTGCAAACTTTGTAGATGACGATGAAATACCTGCGGCCCATGGGGATCCCCACGGGAACTAATTCTCCGTGGGGATAGGGATGGGGAGAAAGTCTCCCCCGTGGCACTTGACGGGGATGGGGATGGAGAATTTTCTTCTCCACGGGGACGAAGATGGGGAGGCACTCCCCGACGGGGAATTCCCCGTTGACATCTGGAGTCACCTGCAACAGTTCTATTTCAGGAATAAACAAATCCCAGGCAGGCGATTCATTTTCTTTTTGCGTGTGCGAATGCGTCAGTCTCGTTTTCTTTTCGTGCCAGCGCATGTGAATTTGCCATTCTCTTTTCTCTCGCACATAACTCAGACTAACTGAGTTACACAACATAACTTGGAGTAATAAGTTAAGCGTGTTAAGTTATACTCCCTCCGTCTATTTATCGACGTCGTTTTAGTCCCTTACGCGATGACCGAGGGAGAGTTAAAAGGAGGCCCGGTTATCATTTAACCGGCATTTTGTACTCAATGCACCGTGGGGTGTTGAGTTTCCGAGTAATCCTCCGTTAACACCGGTGTCACCGCGCGTCGGCGGCCAACGTCCATTTTGGCGCGTGAAAATTTCCTTAGATCGATTTCTTTCGTTTTGCCGCGTGAAAATTACTCTGTACAATAAGTTAATCAAATAAGTTAGGTAGCATACATATAAAAATACAAGTTAAATTCATAACTCTCTACAATAAGTTAATCAAATAAGTTAGATAGCATACATATAAAAATACACGTTAGATACATAACTTTGTACAATCAGCATGTTCGCTTGTTGGTTTCAGCCTGGACTTATCAGTCAGCCAACAGTGTTTTCCTAAAAAAACCCAGCACCAGCCAGGCTTATCAGCCTAGAAACCAACCAATGAACATGCCGAATAAGTTAATAAACTAAGTTAGGTAGCATACACATGAAAACAAAAATTATATATAAATAACTCTGTTATTTAACATAGCACCAAAAAAAACTATATAGAAAAAAATTATAGAGTAAGTTAAGAAGCACAATTGATTACATAATCTCATAAAAAGCTACGCTATATAACTTATGTACAAAAAATTATATTATATAACTTATATAAATAAGTTATCTTACACAACTTAGTACTTTCACCGTTCCAAATTATAAGACATCTTAGCTTTTCTAAATTGAATTTATTATGTATCTAGACACAAGTGTATATCTAGACACATAACAAAATCAATGTATTTAGAAATACCAAAACATTTTATAATTTGGAATAGAGGGAGTACATAAGTTATATAATACAACTTATGTACATAAGTTACAGAACTAATATACTAGTGTATATAAAAAGTTATGCTTATATACATAAAAGTTATTCTACACAAACATAAGTTACACAATACAACTTAGCAGAATAAGTTAGCAGCATAACTTAGCAAAATAAGTTAGCAGCATAACTTAAATGCTATAAGTTAATATACATAAATTGCTATTAGAAAAATAAAATTCTTTGAAACATATGGAAGTGGGTCTAGTTTTGTTCGCCTCGTGACGTTGAACACACTGGTGCAGACAGAATTAAAAATGGATACACCATTCGAAAATTATAGCAATTTGAAATAAATGTTTCATTTTTTTGCATGGTGACGTCAGGAGCAAGGGAAAGGGGAGCGGGTGTCGGGTCCCTAATTTAGGGCCCTCTGTGCATCATGTATCAGTCTCTGGATCAGTAGCTGATACGCACAATTCAAACAAGATTATATAAAAAAAACCATACTTTTATTACTAATAGGAAAAACATGTTATATGGTTCGAGTTTACATAGCTTGGCCTATTGGCCTTATATCGTATATCAGAGTTCTAAGACAACCAACTTGGAGTGCGGATGTAACCCTAAACTTATTCATTAAGCGTATTCCTATATCCCAATCGTCATAGTCCTAGCGTAGCTCCTTCGTGTAGTCGTATGGCTCTATCTTCGGTATACTCCGGGTGTCCCATCCTCGCGTAGTCCTTGATAGCTCCATACTCATATGTTCTCCTATTATCCTATCCTTGCGTAGCTCCAGTAGTTCCATCCGAGTATGTGCTCCTGTAGCTTAACTCATAAAAACATAGAATGGAGGGTGGTTGAGTATATAAAGTACTCAACAAGTCCTAAACTTTGGGTGGAGGTGAGGTGGAAGGGGAAGGCTATATGTGGAGGGGGGTTATGGTGGTTCAGGTAAAAGTGGTAGGGTGAAGTAGTTATAATTATAGGTTGGATCCTGGTAGAGTATTACCATTCTCACCAGTTTTTGGGTTAATTATAGTTTACCAAATTAGTAAAATACATTTTACCAGATTATCACAGTTGTGAAGTCTAATTATAGTATCCTATCCCAGCATCTGCCCATTCCAAGGACGTGGCTATTCGAATAGATTCAATTAACTCTGCAGAGGTGTATAAAATTCCCCACATGATAGACACAACTCCAAACCATGCGCGGTGGTAGGAACAGGCCTAACGAGACCCCGTACCCGAATGTACGTGGCCTTAGATGTCCATATAACTCTACCACGACTTCTCAGCGGTTGGAAAACACACTCAACTCGGGAGGATATACCAAATCGTCCCATCTCACAATCTTGGATGATACCACATCATCCCATCATATAATCTCGGACGATACCAAATCATCCCAACATAATAGTGCCGATGATACCAAATCATCAATAATATAGGCTCGAACACGGCCAAACATACAATAACATGGGCTCGAACGCGGCTAAAAAATCAAAGGGCTTAACGTGGAGGATCACGTAGCAACCACGCCAATTGGGCCACAGAAGATCACATAGCATCTGTGCCTACTCCTAACATTCCACTGCCAACATCAGCCTTCTAGTAGAAAGTATACTTCTATCTAACGACACTACACCACAACACTAATATAGCGTCACACGTGTGTCGTTATAAATATACTAATACCATTGAACCATCGGTCGGTATAGCTCGCCCACGGACTAAGTGTCGGCAAATGTACCTTTTACATCAAACGATCGGTCGGTATAGATATTTGTGTGTACCGTCAAACAATCGATCGGAACAGATCAATAAAGAGGATGAACCTTTGGTCGCTGTAGCTCTCAAAAAATAAAGGAGGCCTAGAAAACGTCAAAAAGGCCCATTCATGGAGAAATCCTAAGGTCCAAATACCACGCTCTCCAAACCCTACCTCTTCGTTGCTCAGTCTCCAGCTTCCCAACTCCACCGCCTCTGTCACCTACTCCTGTGCCCTCCACCAAATCGCTGCCGCCCAAATCCGCCGTTGCTGCCGCCGCCCAACTCTCACCCGTGCTCTTGATGTCCTGTCCTCTACCCCTCTCAGATCCCGCTCGTGGCTAGCAGCGCAGCGTGGCTCGACCCGGCGGCAGCTCCCGGTGGTTCACACAGCCGGCGGTGCTCCGTGGGTAGCTTCCTCTCCCGGTATCGGTTCCCGTCCTCCTCCCCCTCCCAGATCCTGCACCATACCTGGATCCATCGCAGGCAGCCCTCATCATCGCCCACCCTCCATTCTGTGGATCTCGTGCTGCGTCCTCGACCTCGCCAAGACCTTGGTCCTCCGCTGGTGCTCGGTCCCCTCCAATCTGCTGCCGTTCGTAGGTTTCTGTGCCGACTGCTCCCTCTCTAGGCTGTGACCGTGATGCACGTCTTCCTATCCCTCCCCTCTCAAATCTGTAGGCCTTGTCTACGTCCTCTATCCTGGTGAATGCGTTTTGGTTTGATTGAATAGCTTCTACAAGTAGATAGGCCAATCACTAATGTGTTTAACAGAAAGATTTTGGTCTGTCTAGAGATTGCTTTTCTTCCTTTCATAGTTCATACTACTACAATATCTACTGAAAGCCATGAGAACTATTGAGCAAGTCTATCCATTTGGGAAAAATGATAATGTCTTTGTTTTACTTTGTTTCTTGCAGCAATGTGTCACGTTACAAGTACTAACTGAGTCACCGATACATACCTTGTATTAGATTTATTTTTGTGAACTTAAGTTATCATCGGTGCATATGAATTGATATCATGACAACCTTATGATATGAACATATAGTATGATATTCACTATATCAAAACTGCAAAAAGAGGACACCTAATTCGGTGTATCTAACTGACGCTTATTGTTCCATGCAGGCATGAGTTACTAGGTTTGTTTCAGAGAACCAATTTGTCAGTTCTTAAATTAGATGGCTGCAACAGGCTTTGGTTTTGTCAGTATTAGCTCTTCAAGCCTTTCAACGCTTTGGATATCAGGTCTTTGTTCTCTTACCAAAGTGGTATGTTAAGATGTTCCTACAATTTATTTGCTATGCAATTCTCTAATCTGTTATGAGGACCATATTCTATTTCGAATTGAGTTATTCTCAATAAAAAGTCTTGTTCAGTGATGGTCCAACAACTATTTAAACTGTTGGTGTACAAATTGAACTTCTGATGTATCATTGAAGTGTTTAACAGAATGTTGAATAGGGAACATATCTGCGCATGTGTTGTTCTTATATAATCTACAAATATGAGGATAACACCAGTTTATTGCATTAGAAAATATCAATTCTCATGTACCAACTACAAGCTAACCTCACAGATCGGAATACAGTCCACCTTAAGTGAAAAAACTAAGTTTGAGAGGCTTGCCTTTGGTATTTATTGATTATGATATACTAGCTGTAAATGTGTAGGAATTAGGAATCAAGAAATATTTCAAAAAAAATTACAAAAAAAAATTATAGCGCTGTCTCAGCCTTGGTCAAGTTAAACTTGTATGCATGACTATTTGGTTCAGGTAATATCTCTTCTCATTACTCTTGACTGCTGAGCTCAAAGTCCCATAGTTTTTCCTAAACAAATTGCTCTCTTGTGTCAGTGTTCTTGGGTCTTGGCTCTAAGTTTCTCTTGCGCTAACCTCACAGATCGGAATATAGTCCACCTTAAGTGAAAAACAAAGTTTGAGAGGCTTGCCTTTGGTATTTATTGATTATGATATACTAGCTACAAATAATACCTGACATAGCTTTCAAATACACTTTATTATCTGCATCCAATTAACTTATTTTCCTTTGAACTTTACAGCTATTTCATTTGTTCATAACTTTTTGTTTATTTTTCTATGAAAAGTGTGTCTGGGTGGATTTGTTTGACCTCTTGGTGTTTATATACAGGTTAGTAAAGCTAGCCTGTAAAGGCATCAAGTAAAGAGCAGATCACTTCAGGTAATCCTAGCATTGGCCAACAACTTGAAGTGTGTAGGATTTCCTTATTATGCAAATCGTCAATCTTGTGTTTGTTTATAGGAGGAGGAAATTAAATTGTATAGATCTTGATCTGAAATGTAGGGCAGCATGTGTTGCCCTATAATTGCTTTACAAAATGGCCAACTAGCAATACAAAATGGCAGCTTATTATGATATATTTGGCTCAAGTAATTGAAACAAATAATTTTAGTAAAATCCACATGTTAGATGATTTAAACCACACAATGCCCTAATTCACATTTGTATATGAATTATGACAATTTTTCAGATTTTCATGAACTGCTTTCATCTCTTTAAGTTATGGATTTCCATCTTGACAACCTCCAAATAAATAACAGTTTAGGGGTGGCTGCTAAATCCAGTACCTGTATTTGAAATTTTGTCCATGTATGTGTTGTAGATAACCATATCCTCTAATTTTGTTTAACATAATTAACCCGCTTCCATCGACTACTGCAGCACCAGAGTTTTTTATGCATGAGTGATTGACAAGTTTGCTCAGAGATAAAATAGCTTCTAGATCATACTCACATAAAAAAACCTCCAGCTAAATCAAACATAGCCTTCCATGCATGTTTCCCTGTCAATACCTGGAGCCTAGCCACTTCAAGTTATAGCATGTTCTAGTTACTTGTCACATCATTAACTACTAATTATTCTGTGTATATGAGCATTATTCCTAGCTCTGCACCTGACACATATCAAAGTTTGAAGGATATTTTTCTGCACTGTTTGAAGGATATTTTTATTCATTTTTCAGATGTGGAGAAGGGGAAAGAAACATGGACAATCTGTTTATTGCAAGCTGAGGTAAAGTTCAGTATTGTGGTTCTATTAGTGTTTGATCTGCTGCTACCTATGTGTTTGATCTGCTGCTGCCTGCGTGTTTGGTACTGCTAGCGTGCTGCTTGCTCTCTGCGTGTGTTCATATGAATCATATGATTCTTCCTCTAGTACAAGGCAGGATCTTTGGTACACATACTACTGCTTGTGTGTTCATATGATTGTTCCTCCTGTACAGCTGCACTGTTTGAAAAAACGAGGGTATACATCCTGTGAAACTGCTAGTTATGGTGCTCTCATAAATGTGTATGTTTTTTGGCACTGCATATTTAGTATTTACACGCTGATAGGTTATTTTATTAGTTATATCAGCATGTATAGGCTATGTTTAATTCATCATCTTATATGTTAACCTCCAGGTGCCAGCCCATATACTAAATCTGTATATTGCTTTGAGTTAGGTACTATCACTTTACTTATTTATTTCATTTACAATGGTTTGCGACATTGAACTTTCCTTTTTATGAAATTTGGCTATTAATTTTAGAGAACCTCTTGGAGTTTATCTTATTGGCTGTCTTTCTCCAACTTTGGTAAAAATTGTCGCTAATTGGATATTCATATTGCATTTCAGCCATCCTGCAAGGCCTAGGCAGCGTACCTGATGATGTCGACAAGTTAAAGGGGCTCATCGAAGCTAGTGTTTTGTTTTGAACCTATTAGAGATAAGACTGAGAGCTCACTGTTAGTGAAATTTGAGCAGTGAGCTTTAGGTGTTAGTGAGCTAAGCTTTTGGTTACAAGTGGTGGATGTATGACTTTTGGTCACATGAGGTAGATGTAGGGATGTTGATGGCTTGCTCATGCACAAACTTCATGTTTGCGAGCTTCTAATCTATTTTGTACTTATGATCTTGAATCTGACCGACCTTACATTGGGCTACTCGTATATGAATGGATCAGTTATGGTTAATATATCTTGTAATGAATGCATGTGCATTGATAATAGATTGTTTTCAGGTTCTGCTGATTAGCAACATATATACTGTCTCTATGTGAATGATTCGCGTTGGACTATTAGTTGCTAAAAGTATTTATAGCTTCAAACTATGTGTCGGTATATGTAGCCTCTAAGGCGTTAGACCGTCGGTCGCTAAAAACTTGTCGGTCGGCGTAGGCTATACCGACGCCACTTTCAGCGGCTGCAAGTAAGTGTCGGCATAGATCTATACCGACCGACGGAGCGTTGCTATATCGACCTATACCGACCGATGGTACGTCGCTATTCTGGGGTTGTGGTGTAGTGTGAGGTGTGAGATCAAGTCTACCCATATAGACATGTGGTTGTACGTAATATCTCACTAGGCGAGAGGAACTATGAACCGGTCCTTATGTGACCGAGGCGAGTATCTCCTATAGGAATCCCTCACCAGGCAATCCTGCTAAGGTAATTTACCTCCATAAATTACCCCCACTCGCCCCCTATCGGGGTTTAGTCCAGTTTTACCAGTTTTAAGTTCCATAGTTATTAACCTTAGGTTCATAGAGCTCATCTCATATCTAGGTAGCCATTACGTCATCACAATATCATAGTCAAACTTATATCATATCAAGATAATTATCATAAGTGTTCACATCATCATAACTGAGCTCATGACCCATTATAATTCCATTAATTCATAAAGAGAATTTAAGTATTATAAGTTAAGTTTATTAATTAGTGGGGATAGGGTATGGTGGGTTTATGGTGGAGGCTAGCAAAATGTGGAGGTGGAGGAAGAGGAGTAGTTAAGGGATGGTAAATAAAGTGGAGGGAAAAGGGATAGGTGGGTCTTAGGACTTGCCTCCATTTGCTGATGATAAGCTCCTTCTTCGATTCCTGTGCCTCTTGCTCCTGTCTTCTTGGACTTCATCAGGTTCTCCACGTTTTCTATCCTACGCGGTCTAGCGTTGTCAATCACAAACAAGAAAAATAACAAGGAAGGCCTGTAAAGCAAGCATAAGCAGCAAACGATTCTAGATGGGTTGATCCTATTGGGTGATGGGTCGTTATCTAAGTTATCATTATTATGTCAATTTGAAGTAAGGTTTGGATGAAGGGATTCCATCCATGGGGTAGGGCTCCTACGGGTTAAGTTAAGGTGGGTGGTTGGTTTGATGAAAAACCAGACCACACTATTAGGCTTCACTATTATGTGAACCTGAAAGAGAAAGCATGACCAAGTCATCATAGATAACTTGACTGGCCTTTATAGGTCCACAAGGGTTAGTGGCACATAGGCACATGTATATGTATGTGCCTCGGGTTAGTTAGGTTAAAGAAAAGGTGGAAGATAACGTTAGTCAAACATAGGCGTATGCCTAGGTATCACGCATATCCTTGTATGTAGAGATTTCCTATTATTTTAGGTGATTGGGTGTGGATATATTCGAGTATGTGTTAGAGTACATGCACATACGTTAATATACGGGGTTAATTACTGCTACGGTGATTGGCTACTACTGTAGTCAATATTTAATTTAAATACAAGGAAAGCAATCAACTAGAATTTAAATGGGCACCAAATAATAGAACAAATGGTATGAATAAGTAGAGCTTGAATTTAGAAGATTTTTGGTGGAAGAATCAAATGATTTGGAGTTAGGATGGAGGAGATATGAATTAACAAAGATTTAATAGGAGAAGGGTATGTGGAATATAACTTGGGAATTATTTCTGGAAATTGACATAATGAAAATGGTATGGAAATGCTTGGGTAGGATCTAGGGTGTACCTAGTTTATTTAGATTTTTTTTGGGAATTTTTCCATGCATGGAAATGGGTTTTGTAACCTCCTGTGTACACTTCTGGGGTGTACACAACATTTTCCTTCGGGTTTAGCTGCTGACGTGTGGGGCCAGCACGACGGGGTCAGCCTGGCGACCTTGAGTCCACCGAAGCAAGGAGAAGAGGGGAGGGAGTCACGGTGGCTGCCACGTGGGTTCACCATGTCGTCGTCGGGATGGCGGTTGTCCAGCCGGCGAGGAACAGAGCAGGGTGCTCAGAGTTCAACGGAGTGGACTACGCCGGTGGCGTCGATGGCCGAATCTTGACTCTATGCGGTTATCGGCGCTCTTGAGATGATCCCACAACGGTTGGAGGAATCCTCGGTGACCGCGGGTGCTCGTGGCGGCGATGGTGACTCGCCGGAGCTGCAACGGTGGCGCGGTGATGGGCCTTTGCCCCTGTAGGGCACTCCAGGGAACGAGAATGGGTGGCGTGTGGTCACAATAGATCGGTGGGTACGCTGAGGGTGTTGTCGTGTCTTGCAATGCCTCGACGACGTCGGGTAGCGGCCATGACGGCTCGACGGCGAGCTGCTCTCGGTGGTGGAGGGATGTAGAGGGGTGGAGCGAGATGTAGGTGGTGGAGGAGGTAGAGGATGGGTTGGGAAGCTGGCTAACTAACCTAATTGAACTATGGTGCACAGGAAGAGGAAGGGGAGTGGAGCTCGGTTCCATGGCGGCCATGGCGGTCGAATTGGGGAAGCTAAGCCAGAGCTCGGGAGAAGGGGAGAAAGAGGGAAATAGGAGGGAGATGATATGTTCCGGACCAAGGTGAAGCTCGCTATGGTGGTGGTTGAAGCGGAGGAGCTCGGGGGAGGCCAATTTATAGGCCGCCAATGGCGGTTCTCGCCGATGACGTGGCGGCGAGATATTTTCCCCGGTGCCTCGGATTCCTTCTTCCCGCGCATGCGTTCAAACTACAATGGCGGTTCGTCACAGTGCGTCCTTACCCTCTTCGCCAGAGTAAGGCAATAACAGTGAGCCCGAGGCGGCGGAGGTAGACGACGCGGACGACGCGGTATTCACATTGACGTCGCGAGGTAGGTGACGATGCTGACTAGGCGGTGCCACTCATCGGTGAAAGAAGGGAGGAGGGAAGCGGCTACGCGGCGCCGGGCTAGGCCAAATGGCCGGGTCAGCCCATGGCAGGGGCGACGGGAAGCGCACGCACGTGTGCTGAGCTAGAGTGGGCCCGTTGCGGGGGAGGAGCAGGCCGCGGCACGGGCCAGGGGGGAAGAGGAGGGAAATGAGCCCAAGGTTCATTTCTTAATTGGAATTCCTGTTTCTATTTTTCAGAAAATAAACTTGGTCACATATGTATGTTTTGAATTTGGATTACAAGGAGGTTTGAAATGTGGAGAGCTTGGTAAATCAAGTGGAGGTCAAGGGGATTACTTCAAGAAAAAGTCAAGGGAAAATGTCAAGGAGGTTATTTAGTGCCAAATAAATTCTAGAGCAAACAATTCATGCAAGCATAAAATCACAAGCATTCACACATCCAAGCACTCAAGCAATTTCAACCATCTATCCTAAATGCATAAGGTGAATTTTGATGCATGGTTTTGGAAAGCATTTTATTTAAAAGTGGTTTTGAAGGAATTAAACTAAAGTTTTAATTTGTTGTAAAGTTTTACAAAGTTCAATTTTTAGTGGATTTTATCGTGATGCAAAAACACAGATGTTAGAGCAGGGGAGGAGGGTGGATGGCCGGCATGCATTAGCTGTCGGATCGTTCGCTGAACCCGAAATGGGTGAACGTCCGCTGAAATGGATTTGGACGACGGAGACGTCCTTGCTTCTGCATGATTGCGGCCTACTACGCCTGTACTATGCTGAGCAGTGGGCTGCTGTAGGAACTTTGGCTGCCGGTAGGCATCACAGACATGCGTGATTGTGAAATGTGAGCCCATTATTGTCCCCGCTGCACCTCAGTCCACCAACTTCGGTTGCTTTCAAATACTCCTCTCTATGGGCCTGCATTAAAATGGGCGGGAACACGCTCGTCATGACCAAGCAGATTTTAAATTTGATGAAATTTATATATATAAATAAAGGTACCAATGTTTACGATGCATAGTAAGTATCATTAGATAGATCAAAAATTATATTTATAATAAACCTATTTATAGACACAAATGTTGATAACTTTCCTATGAACCTAAAGTTTGACTTAGTCCGGATCTAGAACCATATATATAAGAGATGTAGCAGCGAACTAATCATCATAGATCAGTTGGTTGGGTTCCTTGTGGTGGAACCTGCTCACCCGGGTTCAAGTCCTTGATTTGCACAGGTGCTCGCATTTTCCTAGATTAAACTACTTCCTGGTGGAGGTGGTGCAGCCATCTGTAAGACTACCTCCTGACGATCGTTTGTTGGACTACACTGCGTATCTCATCCTACATCAATTGTGGTCCACTACATCAAACAACCCACTATGTCAACTAGTAGGAATTGCACTGCCTGTGCCTCCAGCATTGGTCCTGCCTCATCAGGGTATAATACTGCAACTGTTTTGTTGTTATTGTGTTCATTTGTTTGATCAATATGTTTATCATCTTTGAAATCATGGGTAGATCACACATGCACATGTTTGATGCTGCAAAAGAATTAAATTGTTCTTGAACTTGCCTAATTAAATCAAAAGCTGCAAACCAAAATATAGACCCATGATGTCAAAAAAAAAGGAATGCAAACAAAGAGCTGATATAACTTCAATGTTCTAAATAAATACATATTAAAACTCCATAGAGGTATAATACAAAGGATGGAGAGTAATCGTGAATTTTGTACAACCAGATAGAGATTAATTAAAAAAGCAACAAAACCATGGAAGGTCATTCTTATTTAAAATTATCATCCTGTAGTCCATCATTTCCTACGGAGATCAACAAAGCAAAAACAAAAAGACAAAGTTAGGTATAAGAATAATTAATAAACCAAAATAATATAATAATTTGTATGTAACAATATAATTATGGAAGGTAATTCTTATTTTAAATTATAGATAACATATATTGTTCAACTTTTTTCATCGTGTTCTTCATGCAAGAGATTAAAACTACCTAGTTAACAAACTAATATAATGTACCACTAAACTAGTATTTTTTTTACTTTTGTTAAGTGAAATAAATGATTTCAAATTAAGAAATGAATTAGTACCAATTAATATTTCATCCGTTATTGTTCATGAAAAATATAATAAATATAAAATAATATGAATGTCAACAATAAAAAACCTAATCCCAAACCGTAGTCCTAGATCTAGATCTAGATGCAAACCATCTCTCCCTAAAAACTATTAAGTAGACCACTAAAATCATGACATGGCCGCTAAATGATGGTAGAATCTTGTTCCCCTACTAAATTTACCCTATCACCTTCAAAGATTTGATATAAATGCACCCATAAATTCCTCAACCACCATGAAAGAGAGAGAATGAGAAACATAATTACACAGTAATGTACCCCTAAAACTTTAAAATGGGGCCTAGATTAGCATCTACTACTTACCTTTTAAAGCCTCCTCCACCAAAGGAATCAAGATGAAAACCTTCTCCCTTAGATTTGTACTTTTTGTGAGGTAGCCCGAGGCCCCCTTCCTCCTCAGCTCGTTGGTGTACAGTAAAAATCCGAGAAGGAAGAAATGGCTGCTACTTATACACTGGACGATTTGTAACCTCTGAAGATAATATCCAGAGGCGGCTCCAACTACAGCCGCCTCTACAAATTAATCTTGAGAGGAAACTGGATACAACAACCGTATCTAAAAATCCCCTATTTTAGAGGCGAATACAGATAACAACCGTCTCTGAAGATCATTTTGTTGAGGCGTCTGGGGTTGGAGCCTCCTCTGTAAATCATCTTAAAAGGCGGCTTGTTTGACAGAGCACTAAGAGGGGAGCCGCCTCTATATATAGAAAAGGGCTCTCGTCTCTGAAAATTATTTTTGTAGTAGTAAATTAATAATTATATATTGGTCTATAACATGTCAAATGGAAATGTTTCTAATAATTCGAATGGAGGCGAATATGATAGAGCCACTCCTTCAAAATTTCATGCTAAATTAACAATTTTTATGAGAAATATCTCGGGTTACCCACCATGCACACAGGTAAACTTTGAAGGTCTGAAGTTCCACCATTGATGGACAAGACAGTGTGTGGTTTATGTACTCTCCCTGTCCCTAAATTTTCTCTCATCTCGAGAAGTTAAAACACTTTCCACTTTGACCAAATATATGTAATAAAGTGTAATATTTACGATGCATAGTTAGTATAATTAGATAAATTTTTAAATATATTTTCATCATAAACTTATTTAGAGATATAAATATATGTTAATATTTTCAATAAATCTAGTCAATTTTAAGAAAGATTAAGCGGTACGAATCCGTAGCGACACGCTTTTAGTGAAACATTGGTCTAAGGGGTGCTTTTTTTATACCAATTTTCTATTTAACTGTGTTTCTCCTGGCCTAGATATACGTAAATGTAAATACATTAAGTGAAGAGCTCAAGTTACGAGGTGAAACTCTTGAAATGAGATGATGCTTTCCGTGATTTCGGTTGTCAAAACGCAACATCTAGTCTAAGTTGCAGCTCTATCAAGGTACATCGGCCGTTGCAGGGCTGTTTGGAACTGTTCCACGAACTTTATTCTACACACCACATCATGGAGCAGCTTCACAAAAGACTAAGAGTTTGTGGAGCACCCTTTAGATGCTCTCACAACTACATTTTTTTTTCTGGAGCAGAGTTGCGTAGAGTTGAACCTGTTTGGCTAAAACCATGCAGGAGAGTTGTGTGGAGCTAAAAACGTGGAGTGTAGCGGTCACAAACATCCACTAAGACTCACTACATAACCTCCCGCGAACAAAACAAGCGCCACAAACCACTTATGCTCACCAGTCACCAACTAACAGCCTGTTCGGGAGGCCGTATCGTATCGTGGATTATTTACTGCTGGCTGGTTTGGTGTGAGAGAAAAACACTGTTCCTGACTGGAAATTTACGATCGTTTACGAGCAAGCGAACAGGCTGTAATTGTCCGGGCATCCGCTGTTTATTAGTCGAGGAAGGAGTACCCGAGCAGATGCCAATTGTCCGACTCTTCTTTTTACCTTGGCGCTGTCAAGTACGGAGTTTCTTCACCAAGAAAGAGTCTACCGTGTCCCACAAGTCCATAGCCGCCATTGCAAGTTTAGTTTGCAACCAAAGCGTGGATCAGAAGAAGAACGTGTGGATCCACAGAAATAATAATGGCCTGCAACCGCAAGCTTCTCTGCGCCTACTTGCTCTTGGCTGGCGCAGCAGCTGCAGCCCCCGGTGGCGCTGCCGTCAACATCTCCGTCTACTGGGGCCAGAGCGACGAGAGCAGCCTGGCCACGACATGCAGCACCGGACGCTACGCCTTCGTGATCATCGCCTTCCTTTGCGCGTTCGGCGGTGGCCAGACACCGGTCCTCAATTTGGCCGGACGCTGCGATCCCGGATCAGGCGGCTGCACAGGCCTGGCCGTGGACATCGCGTCCTGCCAGGCCCGAGGCGTCAAGGTGCTCCTCAGTATCGGTGGCGGCGTGGGAAACTACAGCCTCTCCTCCGCCTTGGACGCGCAGAGCGTGGCCACCTACCTCTGGGACAACTTCCTTGGCGGCAGCTCCGCGTCACGGCCGCTCGGCGGCGCCCTGCTTGACGGCATCGACTTTGACATCGAGCTTGGTCAGGCCATTCACTACGACGACCTCGCCAAGAACCTGACATCGCTGTACAAGGGCGACAGGCGAGGGAGGAAGTACCTGCTCACCGCGGCGCCGCAGTGCATGTACCCGGACGACTTCCTCGCTGCAGCACTCGCCACGGGGCTGTTCGACCACGTTTGGCCTCGGTTCTACAACAACCCCGGGTGCGACTACCAGAACGGAGACATGAGCAACCTGGAGACGTGGTGGAAGAAGTGGACGCAGTCCTTGCCGTCGGCGTCGGTGTTTCTTGGACTGCCAGCCTCGCCTGATGCAGTGGGTACCGGGTACATAGACCCGACAGCCCGTCACATGTGCTGCCGGTGGTGGACGGCTCCCCAAATTACGGCGGCATCATGCTGTGGAACTATTACTACGACGACAGCACTAGTTACAGTTACAGAGCCAAGCTTGTTACCAACGGTAAGAAAATACTGACCGGTCACTTTGACTTTTTTTTCCATTCACTTTGCCATGTATCTAAACATATTATTATATCTAGATACATATCAAAATAAGTGTAAAAAAAATCAAAGCGACTTATAATTTAGACAGACGAGAGTATACTACTCACTACTGGAGACAGCCTCTTTGCCGAGGGCTTATGGGTTTGCCGATGGCTAGATTTCGGGCACTCGGCAAAAGAGGTCTTTGCCGAGGGCCAGCCCCAGAAGCCCTCGGCAAAGCTAGGCCCTCGGCAAAGAAGCCTTTGCCCTCGGCAAATATGGCCGGATGGGTCAAGGCGGCCACTGGCATCAGTCTTTGCCGAGTGCCCGCCGTCAGGCACTCGGCAAAGATTTTTTTTTAATATTCTTTGCCGAGGGCCATTGGCCAGGCCCTCGGCAAAGATTTTTTTTTGTCTGTGGGCGGGGAATTCGGGCCGCTGGCCGATTTAGGGTTGGGCCCTTTGCCGAGGGCCTAGATCCAGGGCCCTCGGCAAAGATTTTTTTTTTAAATATTCTTTGCCGAGGGTCATTGGCCAGGCCCTCGACAAAGACCCCCTTTGCCGAGGGCCAGGCTAGGCCCTCGGCAAATTTATTTTTTTTGGTTTTTTTAACCCAGTTTTTTGTGGTGCTATAATATATTATTTAAAACTCAATTTTAAAATTTGGGCCAAATTTGACTTTTTTTATATAGTTCCCTAATTTATTTCTTTTCGTTTATTTTTTTTCGAATATTTCAAATTTGAACTGCAGGTGGATGGAATGATGCAATTTAGTGATTCGAAAAATGTTATTCATGGTATTTGGTGTATGTTGAGTCCCTATCTACGAACTCGCATCAAATTTCGGGCATCTTCTTCACGTAACATGACGAGGAACTTGTCGAAAAAGTGTTTTTAAATTATATAAAATCCATACGAAGTCCAAAAATCATGAAACTTGTCAAGGTGTCATGTTATCGCATGTGTAGGCTATGGTAAAAAATTGAGAAGGTTTCGAGCAAGTTGTGACGTCGGATGCCTAAAACCCAGACATGATATATTATGAGTTCATTGAATTTCCATTAAAGACAACCTGCATCGATTAGCAATTATGTGAATTGTTTGTGAAACTCTTTTACTTGAATGGTTATTCTAATGTTGTCCCTGGTCAGAGTTCGTGTGTGGACACACATGAATAATGGATCAGCACATTATTAGTTGATGACTATGTTTCACAAGTCATAGACATGGAGATGTGAAACTAATAATGTGGGCACATGTATGACATAGGGCTGGACTGACCCAACGTGAGATGTCGTTATTATCTCTATTCACATCATGTATGTTATGTCCTTAGACCTGAGATTGTTGTATGTATTCAAGATGTGAAACGACCTACTCAGGGACTATCAAATGCTACTTCGTAACAGGGTAGTTATAAAGGTGATTTTCGAGTTTGTCGGGAAACATGCTATGAGACATAGACAATCAAGATGGAATTTGCCCCTATCTATATATGAGAGAGATATCACTGGATCACTCTAATGATTAGATCAATAAATGCATGGCCGTGCTTGGGTTAAGTGTTAACCTATGAGTTGGACCAAATATCGTGAGGCAAGGGAATAACAAGTATGTGGTTTTGTGGTGGTTTGTCTGATATGATTTTTGCATACGCATAGGAGTTGACATGCCTTGCTAGAGGCCGCTATCAACTAATGGCCGAGTAGGAGTACTCGGGCCATGTCTATGTGTGCGTGAACCCATAGGGTCACACGCTTAAGGGGCTGGAAGCCTAGTTTGGATTGGATCCGAATTAGACAAGGCTTAGGGTTACTAATGGGCCTCCAACTCGGGAGCTCATTAGGGACGCCTATAAATATGTGGGGTGGGGCAACGGGGCAAATCAATCCATGCCTTTTGGCAGCCGCCGCCCATCCCATGCCCGCATCTGCTGCTCCTCGTGGACCTAGCAGTCCAGAGGCACAACACTTCCTCCCTGTACGTGTGGATACCTCGGAGGTGCTGCATCTAGAGCACAAGGACGAACCGCATGAAGGGGACAGATGGACGGACGACCTCGCAATTGCACGGCACTGCTACGACGCGTTCGACTACATCGAGTCGCTTCTGCTGCACCTGCGCGTCTAGTGGTAATCCCGTGATCTATAACTAGCAGTAGATCCTAGTTTATGAGGTCGAAATTTTTATTTTCCGGCTAGCGTAGCATCCTCATAACCCTACACTAACTGGAGGAGAGAGTTTGCTCCCTATTAGGAGGAGGGACGTCGTTCTTGGAAACCTATGGTCAAGCATCATGACACTAGGACTGATGCCCCCCTTGTTTTTGTATTTCATTGCTTGGGCAAATTGTTTGCTGATGTTGTTAGATCAGCCCCTGCTCTGCCCCTTTCTGGAGCCAAGAGTGTTACCATCGGACCTGCTTCAGCTCTGCCCCTTTCCAGAGCTAATAATGTTCCAATCGAAGCTCCCTTGCAAAACTCCATTCTTGGTCGTCCCTCTGTTTTCAGTCGTCTTCAACCTCAGCTCGGTGGGCGTGTTCTTGGCGTCCCAACAAGCCAATCTTTGAAAGATCGTGTTAGGGACAGAGCCTCGACACCATCCTTCTACCAGAGATGCCTGTCCAAGGACCATCGTAGAGCCGCTTGCTGTTGGCCTATCAGGTGCCGATCTTGCCTTAATTGGGGTCATACTACAATAAATTATTGTTCTAGGAAAAATTTCAAAGGTGGACAGGTTACTGGTAACAGTAAAAGTGGGCAACTCCCTTTGGTTGGTTCAACGTTGCCGCTACTAGGCCATCTTCATCAAAGTCGTCCGTTTTCAATTCATTTGCTGAATTGGCTCAATCTCTCTCCCTCTCCTCGTCTTGGGCTGCTAGGGTAAAAGCGCCTACGGTTAATGCGCCTCAGCTCACAAAGCCCAACACTGTTCCCCTTAATACGGCCCCCGACCCCCTCCGCCTCTCACTTGACCCCTCGCCTTCCTTCGTGCATTCCGTCCTCCCCAAGCGAACCCCTCTGAAAACCCCACTCTTGAGCTACAATACCCACCGTCTGGCCACCGGGAGAGTTCCTCATTGACATCGGCAATGGCATATCAACATGCCAACCTAAGGCCTTTCATCCCTGAAGGCTTCAACTGGGAGGACATACCGGATAGGGCTTCATGAGCAGGGTGGTTGCTCCAATTAGGCCGCTGGCAGCCAATAAGGACCTAGCCATCATCACCATCAACCCTTTTTGCCCAGTAATGAGCTCAACTTCGCTGTAGTTCAGAATATCATTAGGGAGTTCTTAGCTGTGCATAAAATAGGGCAATGTGCTATCATGCCATGCCATTTGGGTCAGGCCTATGTCTGTTGCACTCATGATTATGACCGTGATAATTTGGTTAGGCATAGTCCTTGGCTGTTTGGGAACATTCAACTTTCTTTTGCTAAGCACAATGAGGGCAGAAACTAGAGAAGGGTTCTATTTAATGATGATTGCTGGATGATGCTACTCGGGTTCCCTAAGGATTATAAGTCTAAACATCACATTCAGAGTGCCATAAGTGATTTTGGCAAAGTCATTTTGTGGGAAGAGAGTGATAACTTCCCAGGGAGGATTATGGTTAGGGCTAGAGTCAAGAGCATTCAAGCTGTTCCATAGTTTATAGCTTACTCAGATTCCATGGATTTGAATGGGGATTCATGGACCATTCAGTGTGAAGTAGTGCAGGGGCCTCCTCTTGAAGATCTAGTGACTGATGAGCTTGAGTTGGAGTCTGTTGTTCCTTTTGACTTTTTTGTCCTTGGGCAGCCGGTGATACAGCAGGAACAAGATGATAAGCAAAACCAGAATGAGCAGGAAGAGAATGCCAACATGCAACAGGAGTAGGGTAATGAGGGGCAGGACCTACAACAGTTACAATAGCTCAATCCATGGGATCCCTGGGCCCCCTGGCCTGATGAACTTTTGGCTTAGCAATTGGCCTAGGACCTAAACATTAAGCTTGCGGAGGGAGATGAGATGGAAATTGATCTGAACTTACTAGGGCAGGTTGATCCTCTAGAGGTTATCATTAATCTAGCAAACCCACTAGCTGTAGATGGTTTTTTAGAGATAAATGACTTCATTGAGGAAGTGGAGGAAAATGTTCCACAACAAATGAACCTAGAGCCACTGGTGCTAAATGTGGTGCAAGTAGAGGATGAAGTACAAAATGAGGTTGTGCCACACATTGAGGGATTTCCTATTCCACCTCTAGTGGATCTAATTGGAGAAGAAATCCTTGTTGAGTTGCTTATTAGAATAGAAAATGAACCAGAAGAGGCAAAACAGGAGGCTGGTGAAAGCTCTAGTTTGGTTTTGGTGAATTGATGAAACCCTATGTGCTAACCTAGTTTATCAAAGTAATTATGAGATTGGTGACACATACCAAGTGGTGAAGCAAATGAAGATCATGACATGATGATGGTGATGCCATGGTGATGATCAAGTGCTTGGACATGGAAAAGAAGAAAGAGAAAAATAAATGCTCAAGGCAAAGATAAAATTGATTGGAGCTTTTTGGTTTAGTGATCAAGACACTTAACGAGTGTGATCACATTTAGCATCGATAGCCATACTATCAAGAGGGGTGAAACAAGTATCGAAATACGGTTATCAAAGTGCCACTAGATACTCTAACTCATTACATATGCATTTAGGATCTAGTGGAAAGCTAACACTCTTGAAAATGTTTGTTAAAATATGCTAACACACGTGCACAAGATGATACACTTGGTGGTTGGCACATTTGAGCAAGGGTGGATAAGTTGGTGAATTGAAGGTGTTTTTCACTATCAAACAGTGATCGGACGCTGAGTTCGAAGTGACCGGACTCAGGGTTCCAGCGTTTGGTCAATTATAAAAGAAGGTGGTGCTCTCGGTCTTGACTTGCCCTATGACCAGACTCGGAGAAGAAAAGTCACTGGACTCTGGTTGAACACTGTTTAGCGTCTAGTCGTACTGACATGGCGGTGCGCAGAGAAGAGGGTGAGTGACCGAATGCGTCCGGTCGCAATTTTACCTCTCTAGGAGCTTACTAGAAACGATGACACTCTAGTGATGGAGCGTCTTGTCACTATGAGCAGCGCGTCCGGTCACAACTTAACACGTGGTGTGAAGCAGACTAGCTGTTAAGATCATGTGCTCAACATTTGAAGCTAATGACATGTGACGATCATCGGGCGACTGGACGCTGGGGTCCTGCGTTCGGTCAACCTAACTGGCGTGTCCAGTCAGTCCGTGTTTTAGAGGACTGAGGAGCCAACAACTCTATTTCATTGGGGGCTCTATTTAAGGCATGTGGCTGGCTCTAGCTCATAACTCTTGGCCATTTGCATTGACATAGCAACCTTGTGAGCTTAGCCAAAGTCCTCCCACTCATCTCCATCATTGATTCATCATCTTTATGAGATTGGGAGAGAATTCAAGTGCATTGCTTGAGTGTTTGCTTCTAGAGGCACTTGTTATTTGTGTTTCGCTATGGGTTTGGCTTGTTGCTCTTGGTGGTTTCCACCACCTAGACAGCTTGGAGTAGCGAAGATCGTCGAGCGGAGGTTGGTGATTGTCTCCGGCTCCGATTGTGGTGATTGTGAGGGGTTCTTGACTTTCCCCTGGTAGAGAGCCAAAAGGTACTCTAGTAAATTGCTCATGGCTTGTGTGATCCTCATCTTATGTTGGTTGTGTGGCAACCTATTGAGGGTTTGGCGTGTGATGCCAATTAGCGCGTGAACCTCCAAGTGAGTGAATCGCCACAACGAGGACTAGCTTACCGACAAGCAAGTGAACCTCGATAAAAAATCATTGTGTTATCATTTGATTCCGAGGTGATTGGTCTTCATTGGTACTCATGCTTGTGATTGATTGGTTCATTCCTCAACTCATTGGTATAACCATCTTGCTCGCTCTCTTTACATTATCGTAAACTAGTTGTCAAGCTCTTTAGTGTAGTTAGTAGTGAGAGCTTGTTAGTTTGATTAGTGTGGATCTTTAGTTAGCCTTTAAGAGCACACTAACTTAGTGTAGTGACATAGCCATTGTGTGGATAGAGACTATAGAAACTAGAATTATGGTAGATGGCTTGTATTTTTAGTAGGCTAGCGCAACACTCGCTTTGCCTCATATTTGTCTAACCAGTTTGCTAAGTGTTGTTGTAGAAATTTTTAATAGGCTATTCACCCCCTCTAGCAATTAGGACCTTTCAAGTGGTATCAGAGCCATGGTCACCATGATTTGAGGCTTAATAACCTTCGGTGTCAAAATGGCTCAAATCAACAACACCAAGAAGCCACCCCACTTTGATGGCACAAATTATCCATATTGAAAGTCAAAGATGACCACACATATCAAGTCAATTAATAGGAAGGTTTGGAAGGTGGTGGAAACCAAAATTGAGATAGAGGATCCAGAGAACCCCACCACCACCGAAGAAGTGCTTCTCTAAAACAATGACATTGCTCTTAGTGCCATTCATGATGCTATTGATGAGAGAACATTTGAGCAAATCAAGAACATTGAGATGGCTCATGTAGCATGGAAGAAGTTGGAGGAATTATTTGAGGGCACTCAAGCCATGAAGGGTGCCAAGGCATATATCCTCAAGGAGAAGTTTGCTAGTTTCAAGTGAAGATGAAGACTTGAGCTTTGATGAGATGGATGATGAGAAGATGGCTCTCTTTGTCAAGAAATTTGGCAAGTTCATGATGAAGAAGGGCTACCGTGCTAGAAGAAAGAAGTCTTCATCCAAGAACAAGGAAGAGTCAAGAAGGTGCTTCAATTGTGAAAGCAAAGATCATCTTATTGCTCAATGCCCATACAATAGCGACAATAGTGATGGCAACAAGAAAAACAAGAAGAAGGACAAGAAGGAAAAAGAAAGAGAAGAAGGACAAGATGACCTTCAAGAAGAAGAAGGATGGTTCATATGTGGTCACTTGGGATAGTGATGCTTCCTCAAGTGATGATGATGATAGTGATGATGACAAGACCACCAAGAAGAAGGTACTTGCAAGCATTGCTATCAATGAGAAGCCTTCTCTCTTCGATACTCCATCATGCTTCATGGCTAAGTCCAGTACGGTACAAACTTGTGATGATGGAAGTGATGATGAACATGATAATGAAAATAAAAATGAAAGTGATAGTGATAGTGATGATGATGAACCAACTAAGGATGAATTACTTGACATGCTAGATGATGCTAAAGAACACTTTGATATTAAGAGAAGGGAATGCCAAAGCTTGCATAAGGAACTAAAAGCCCTTAAGAAAGCCTTTGATGAGCTCAATGCATCTCATGAGAGGCTAGAGGAAGCCCATGAGAAGCTTGGCAAGGCTCACAAGAAGCTTGAAAAAGCTTATTCCTCTTTGCTTAATGAGCAAAATGAGAAGAAGCGTGTTGAGACATGTGATGTAGGCTTAACTTGTGATATAATTGAAGAATCATTCCATAAGCCTATCATTGTTGCTCCCACTAACTCTTCTTGTAGTACTTCCACTTCCACCTCATCTAGTAGCGATGGTTTCACATATGATGCCTCACTAATGGTTGAGAATAAGACCCTCAAGAAGGAGGTCAATGAGCTCACTCACACCTTGACTAAGGCCTATAGCAGTGAGGATTGCTTGCTTATGTGCTTGGGTAGCCAAAGAGCCTCTCTCTATAAAGAGGGATTGGGCTATACCCCCAAGAAAGACAAGGCGGTCTTTGCTCTTCACAAGATTAGTTTTGTGAAGAACAATGGTTGGTTTTGCACTAGTTGCAAGCAAATTGGTCATAAAGAGCATGAGTGCAAGAACAAGGGTAAGAATGCTAATGTTTCCTCAATTAAGATTAATTCTTTCTATGTGCTTACTAAGGGTACAAATGGTGTAAAGGCTAAGTTCATTGGTATACTATGGATGGGCTCAAAGAAGAAAGCCATTTGGGTGCCAAAGAGCTTAGTCACTAACCTTCAAGGACCCAATCAAGTTTGGGTATCTAAAAAGAATTAATCTTCTTTTGTAGGTCAATTATAAAGCCGGAGGAAGGCATTGGGTTCTTGATAGTGGGTGCACTCAATACATGACCGGTGATGCAAGAATGTTCAACTCAATCAATACCAATGGCAATGATGGTTATGATAGTATCATATTTGGTGACAATGACAAAGGCAAGGTCGAAGGGCTTGGTAAGATTGCAATATCCAATGACTTGAGCATTTCCAATGTGTTACTAGTAGAGAGCTTGAACTTCAATTTGCTATCCATGGCTCAATTATGTGATCTTGGATTCAAATACATATTTGGGGTAGATGATGTAGAGATCATAAGTGTAGATGGCTCTAACTTGATCTTCAAAGGATTTAGATATGAGAATCTATACTTGGTTGATTTCAATGCTAGTGAAGCTCAATTATCTACATGTTTGTTCACTAAGTCTAGCATATGTTCATTATGTCATAGAAGGCTTGGTCATGTTGGAATGAAATAATTGAATAGATTGGTCAAGCTTGACTTGGTTAAAGGCTTGAAAGATGTAGTATTTGAGAAAGATAAGCTTTGTAGCTCTTGTAAAGCCAAAAAAACAAGTTGGAAACATCCATCCTAAGAAAAACATGATGAACACTAGTAAAGCATTTGAGTTATTGCACATGGACTGGTTTAGGCCAACTCAATATACTAACATTGGTGGTAATAAATATGGCTTTGTGATAGTGGATGATTATACTAGATGTACTTGGATATTCTTTCTAGTGGATAAAAGTGATGTGTTTACAACATTCAAATCATTTATCAAGGACATTCACAATGAGTTTGAAACAACCATCAAGAGAGTTAGAAGTGACAATGGTAGTGAGTTCAAGAACACTAGAATTGATGAGTTGTGTGATGAATTTGGAATTAGACATCAATTCTCATCCAAGTACACTCCACAATCAAATAGCCTTGTTGAGGAGAAGAATAGAACACTCATTGATATGGCAACGTCTATGCTTAGTGAGTACAATGTGAGTCAATCTTTTTGGGCCAAAGCTATCAACACGGCTTGCTATTGTAGCAACCACTTATATTGTCACCCATTAAAAGAAAAGACACCTTATGAGCTCTTGAATGGTAGAAAGTCCAATATTGTATATTTTTTGGTCTTTGGTTGCAAATGCTATGTCTTGAAGAAAGGCACTAGATTGGGCAAGTTTGACAAGAAGTATGATGAAGGATTTCTACTTGGTTATTTCACTACAAGCAAAGCATATAGAGTTTAGAATTTGGATGGTGGTACTCTTGAGGAAGTTCATGATGTTGAATTTGATGAAACCAAGGGTTCACAAGAAGAGAATGAGAACTTGAAAGATGTTAGAGGCATTCAGCTTTCAAATGCCATGAAGAACATGGATGTTGGTGAATTGAGGCCTAGGCAAATGAATGATGATGGAGATGATCAAGTGCAAGTGCTCTCTAACTCAAATGTGCAAGATGATGCAAATCAAGCTAGTACAAGTGACTCTCATGACAATGAACAAAATCAAGTGGCTAGCACATCATCTCAATCCAATGATCAAGCAAGTGCAAGCAATCAAGTTCCAATACTCTAACCAACCAATATTGCAAGGGATCATCCATTGGACACTATCATTGGTGATATTTCAAGAGGTGTGCAAACTAGATCAAGATTGGCTTTATTTTGTGAGCATTTCTTATTTGTGTCATCCATTGAACCAAAGAAGATAGATGAAGTATTGAAGGATGTTGATTGGGTGAATGCTATGCATGAAGAATTGAATAACTTCGCAAGAAATCAAGTATGGGAATTAGTAGAGAGATCAAAGGGACACAATGTGATTGGAACCAAATGGGTCTTTAGAAACAAGCAAGATCAAAATGGGATAGTAGTAAGGAACAAAGCAAGATTGGTAGTACAAGGATATACACAAGTTGAAGGTCTTGACTTTGGAGAAATATATGCCCCGATTGCTAGATTAGAAGCAATTAGAATCTTATTAGCCTATGCTTGTGCCCACAACATCAAACTCTATCAAATGGATGTCAAGAGTGCATTTCTCAATGGTTACATCAATGAAGAAGTATATGTTGAGCAACCTCCTAGTTTTGAAGATGACAAGAAGCCCAACCATGTGTACAAGTTGAAGTAGGCATTGTATGGATTGAAACAAGCACCTAGAGCATGGTATGAGAGATTGAGGGATTTCCTAGTCTCTAAGGGGTTCATGATGGGCAAGGTTAACACCACCCTTTTCACCAAGAAGATTGGCAAAAACTTATTTATGTTGCAAATCTATGTTGATGACATCATATTTGGATCAACCAATCAAGACTTTTTGTGAAGAGTTTAGAAAGATGATGGCTAATGAGTTTGAAATGTCCATGATTGGAGAGTTAAGTTACTTCCTTGGTTTTTAAATCAAGCAATTGAAGAATGGTACATTTGTGAGTCAAGACAAGTACATCAAAGACATGCTCAAGAAGTTTGGCATGAGTGATAGCAAAGCCATTAGCACACCAATGGGGATAAATGACAATTTGGATAGTGATGCAAGTGGCAATATGGTGGATAAAAATTTGTATTAGTCCATGATTGGAAGCCTACTCTATGTGACCGCGTCAAAGCCGGATGTCATGCTTAGTGTATGCATGTGTGCAAGATTTCAAGCCTCACCAAGAGAAAGTCATTTGAAGGCTACAAAGAGAATATTGAGGTACTTGAAGCATACACAAAATGTTGATTTGTGGTATCCCAAAGCAGCAAAGTTTGAGCTAGTTGGTTACTCTGACTCGAATTATGCGAGATGCAAGGTTGAAAGGAAGAGCACCTCGAACACATGTCAATTGTTGGGAAGATCACTTGTTTCATGGTCATCAAAGAAGCAAAATAGTGTTGCATTATCAACCGCCGAAGCCGAATACATATCCGCTGGTAGTTGTTGTGCACAAATACTTAAGATGAAGACCACCTTGAATGACTTTGGAATCAAGTTCAAGAAAATGTCATTGCTATGTGACAATGAGAGTGCAATCAAGATAACCAACAATCAGGTTCAACATGCAAGAACAAAGCACATTGATATCCGCCACTATTTCATAATAGATCACCAACAAAAATAAGATATTTGCATTGAGAGTGTAGGCGAAGATCAACTTGCTGATATATTCACCAAGCCATTAGATGAGAAAAGGTTTTGAAAGCTAAGGAATGAGTTGAACATATTGAATTTCTCAAATATGTGTTGATGCACCCCCCCCTTATATGACATGCCTCTCCTTCGAGCAATCCAAGGTAAAAGTTGATTGGCATGGCATACATCCTTGCTAAGGACATGTTTAGTGCATCTAGTCATCTTTCACATTTAATAGGCTCATTCATAAAAATCAAATGATTTTGATGTTTGTATGGTACCACTATTGCTTCTATGCTTAATTTGGCCTAGTGGTAGCATATGACATGTTTGTGGGCTTGTGAACCTAGTGTTTGATCTAGAAAATGAGCTATAAGTGCTTAACTCAACATGGTACAAGATAACCCTTGAAATGAGGTGTGAAGAAGCTTGTCCTTAGATCAAACAAAGTTAAATATCTTTGGCAAGTGTTCTAGATTGAACCAAATTTAGGAAAATAATCCTCACCCCATTGATTGACATTGATAATCTCAACCTATCTATTTTTTTAACCTTTTGTGGTCATTGATGATAAAGGGGGAGAAATAGTGTACAAAGATAGTGAAAAGATAACAAAGGGGGAGAAATTTGACATAAGGGAAGATATGACAAAGGAAGGGGGATCAATTAAAATTTTAAGCACACAAGTAGGGGGAGCAAGCTCATGAACTTGTATGGTGCATTTGAATGTGCATTTCATATATTTGCTTGCATGGCACAAGTTTTCAATTTCAATATCCATGCTTGTATGGTGTATGCTAGTTGTAGGTTTGAATGATGAAATATAAAACTAGCATGCATAGATTAAGAAACTAGACTTATGTTTATTTTATGGAAACTAGACCCTTGCTTCTAAATGTTGATCTCATAGGGTATTCTAGTTTTTGTGTATGTCTAGTTACTACTGGTGCTAAGGGTGGTATATTGGTGCACTCTGATTGGTATCACGCTTCAAAGGTCCATCTTTTATACCTTAGCATTATTTGAAAGGCATTGTCTCCTATATTTCCTATCTAAGCATATGTGCAAGCTAAAATCCAAACTCTTAGCACATATGTAGGGGGAGCAATTGCTACCATATGGGATTCATGAAACTTGTCCATATCCTTTTACACATGGTAAATATGCTTGGGCAAGCAACATTGATTCAATCAAATTTCAATTCATATCTTTATGAAAAGGTTGTCATCAATTACTAAAAAGGGGGAGATTAAAAGCTCTAGTTTGGTTTTGGTGAATTGATGAAACCCTATGTGCTAACCTAGTTTATCAAAGTGATTATGAGATAGGTGGCACATTCCAAGTGGTGAAGCAAATGAAGATCATGACATGATGATGGTGATGCCATGGTGGTGATCAAGTGCTTGGACTTGGAAAAGAAGAAAGAGAAAAATAAAAAGCTCAAGGCAAAGGTGAAATTTATAGGACCTTTTTGGTTTAGTGATCGAGATAGTTAGCGAGTGTGATCACATTTAGGATCGATAGCCATACTATTAAGTGGCGGTGAAACTCATATCGAAATGTGGTTATCAAAGTGCCACTAGATGCTCTAACTCATGCATATGCATTTAGGATCTAGTGGAAAGCTAACACCCTTGAAAATGTTTGTAAAAATATGCTAACACACGTGCACAAGGTGATACACTTGGTGGTTGGCACACTTGAGCAAGGGTGGAGAAGTTGGTGAATTGAAGGAGGTGTTTTTCACTGTCAAACAGTGACCGAACACTGAGTTCGAAGTGACCGGACTCCAGGTTCTAGCGTCCGGTCAATTATAAAAGAAGGTGGTGCTCTCAGGCTCGACTTGCCCTATGACCGGACTCAGAGAAGAATAGTCACCGAACTCTAGCTAAACACTGTTCAGTGTCCGGTCCTGCTGACATGGCAGTGCATAGAGAAGAGGGTGAGTGACCGGACATTGAGCAAGTCCGGTCAGGCGTGATCGGACGCATTTGGTCACAATTTTACCTCTCTAGGAGCTTACTGGAAACGACCAAACTCTAGTGATGGAGCGTCCGGTCACTTTGAGTAGCGTGTCTGGTCACAACTTAACATGTGGCGCAAAGCAGACTAGCTATTAAGCTCATGCGCTCAACATTTGAAGCTAATGACATGTGGCGATCATTGGGCGACTGGACGCTGGGGTCTCGCATCCAGTCAACCTGACCAGCGCATCCGGTCTGCCCGTGTTTCAAAGGACTAAGGAGCCAATGGCTCTATTTCATTGGGGGCTCTATTTACGGCGTGTAGCTAGCTCTAGCTCATAACTCTTGGCCATTTGCAGTGACATAGAAACCTTATGAGCTTAGCCAAAGTCCTCCCACTTATTTCCATCATTGATTCATTATCTTTGTGAGATTGGGAGAGAATCCAAGTGCATTGCTTGAGTGTTTGCATCTAGAGGCACTTGGTATTTGTGTTTTGCTACGATTTGGCTTGTTACTCTTGGTGGTTGCCACAACTTAGATGGCTTGGAGTAGCGAGGATCATCGAGCGGAGGTTGGTGATTGTCTCCGGCTTCGATCATGGTGATTGTGAGGGGTTCTTGACCTTTCCCCGGTGGAGAGCCAAAAGATACTCTAGTAAATTGCTCGTGGCTTGTGTGATCATCATCTTATGTTGGTTGTGCGGCACCCTATTGAGGGTTTAGCGTGTGATGCCAATTAGCGCGTGAACCTCCAAGTGAGTGAATCACCACAACGAGGACTAGCTTGCCGGCAAGCAAGTGAACCTCAGTAAAAAAATTATTGTGTCATCATTTGATTCCGAGATGATTGGTCTTTATTGGTACTCATTCTTTTGATTGATTGGTTCATTCCTCAACTCGCGGTATAACCATCTTGCTCTCTCTCTTTACATTACTGCAAACTAGTTGTCAAGCTCTTTAGTGTAGTTAGTCGTGAGCGCTTGTTAGTTTGGTTAGTGCTCTTTAGTTAGCCTTTGAGAGCAACTAACTTAGTGTAGTGACATAGCCATTGTATGGATAGAGACTATAGAAACTAGAATTGTCGTAGGTGGCTTGCATTTTTAGTAGATTAACTCAACACTCGCTTCGCCTCATATTTGTCTAACTGATTTGCTAAGTGTTGTTGTAGAAATTTTTAATAGGCTATTCACCCCCCATTTAGCCATTCGGTCCTTTTAGCTGGTTGGAAGACTTTGATCCTGACCAACTGGTTGGACCAGGGCAGGATGGATTCCCTGACTTGAACAACGGTGGTGGCCTTCAGCTGCAAGCAAACCCTAATGAAGGCAATCTCCTCGCAATTGCAGATGAGCTGCACATGGAAGAAATGATGCAGGTGCAACAAGTCAGTCAGCTAAATTTGCAGGAGGGACAACATGGAGAGCTGAACATTCAGGGACATGATCAGGCATATAGAAACAACAATAATGAATAGGAAGTTGACCAAGCATAGATTTAGAACCAAGTTCAGATTTAGGGCCAAGACATAAACATGCATGTGGGCTTCATGCTCAATCCCAATGATGGGCCTAATCCTGCTTGGCATGGGAGAATGCTAAAAGGGCTCAACCAACTAAACTTTGGGCTTCCTTGTTCTCAAAAGGTAACTCTGACTGCCTCCATGTTAAAATTCCTCAGCATTTGGCCCAATTCTTTATTTTCCTACTTTTGTCACCCAACAAATTACTCTTGGGCCAAAGAGTTCCTATCATCAAGAATCTCCTCCTTATTGGCCCTCGATTCCCCTAGCATCAACTTTTTTTCTACCACCTGCTTGCCCCTCTAATGCCCCACTATCCTACCCTAACTCAGATCAATAGGATGGTTCTTCGAGCAAGCAAAGCTTCCAAGTTGGGGACACACTTCTGGCCCTCACTCCCCTAAAGAAAAGGATTAGCAGGAGGGGTACCCCTATGGTGGGCAGCACGCTTAGAAGGAGCAATAGGCTTAGAGAGGTGAACAATGGATTCGAAGCTAATTCATGTTCTCACAGAAAATGCTTAGCTTGTTGCCCTAAGCCACCAACTCTTTCTGTTCAAAGCTTGCAATCTTTGGGTTTTGAAATCTACAAATTGAACCCAAAGGATATTACTGAAGAGGCCTTGATGAAGAAAAGAAAGCAGTCAAGCCCTATTGCACCCAAGAAGGCCAAGGTGACCTCTAGAGAGTAGCAGGTAGAGAGCATGGAAGAAGGTGGACAACAGGATCTAGACTAGGATCACATGGTGTAGGAATAGGCAGCCAGAGATAGGACTACATCTTTTGCTAAGAAAGACTCTTTAGTTTTTTAAGAACTCCATGTTAATGCTCAAAATGTTCAGAGCAAGTATTTTGTCAGGTTGCTGGTTTTAGATGATGGTTGTATTGCTAATGAGATACCTCCCTAAGGTTAAGGATGACTATTTAGTTGCTTTTATGTTATCTAAGAGGGGTCAGGTGCTTGATTCCAAGATTACTAAAAATATTATGTTTCCATCATGAGTCAAAATCAGAGCAGAATTCAGAAAGTATTGAGCTAGAATGTGCGAGGGATTAACTCCCCCCCAAATGGAATACTATTAGAGATAAGGTCTCAGACTCAACTTGTGATGTAATCTATTTTCAGGAAACAAAAAAAGAGACCCTTCAGCTTGCCTTCTTAAAAAAATGTCTACCCACCTTCCATCGACAAATTTGAATTCTTACCTTCAGTTGGGGCCTCAGGTGGAATGCTCATTGCCTAGAAGAGCTCACTTTTTAGGGGTGAGCTAACATTCAGCAATGAATATGCCATCTTAGTTCAATTCCATGCACAACATGACAACACCTCTTGGCTTCTGATAAAAATATACGCTCCCTATCATACTGAGGGCAAATTAGCTTTTCTAGAATGGTTTAAGCATCTCCAACCCCCTGAGGATGTGGATTGGTTGGTCCTAGGTGACTTTAATTTAATCAGAAGACTTGAGAATAGAAATAAGGAGGGGGAAATGTTATGGAAATGTTCCTCTTCAATGATGCAATCAGTGCCCTAGGACTTAGTGAGATCTCTCTCCAAGGAAGGAAATTTACATGGTCCAACAAACAGGTAGCACCTCTTCTTTAGAAACTTGACTAGGCTTTCACCTCAAACTCTTGGGTTCTTGCTTACCCTAGCACATCCCTTTTAGCTCTTGACATGACTCCATCTGACCATTGCCCCTACTTTGTCAGAATCTCCACTCATATACCTAAAAAGGGAACCTTTAGGTTTGAAAATTACTGGCTAAAGCATTAAAGTTTTAGGGATCTTCTGAGTCAGGGTTGGTTAGCCCCCACATTTCAGCTTCATCATGCCAAAAATATTACTACCAAATTCAAAAATCTGAGGACAATTTTTATAGATTGGCAAAAAAGTATCTCCAGCCTCAAGACAAATATCTCTAATGTCAAATCAACTTTGCTCTTCCTAGACATTTTAGAAGACTATAGGGACCTTACTCTTGCTGAGTGGAATTTTAGGAACATCCTCAGAACAAAGCTTAATGACCTTCTTGAGTAGCAGAAAACTTACTAGAGAAAAAGAGGTGCCATAAAATGGGTTAAGCTAGGAGACACCAGCACCAAGTTCTTTCATGCAAATGCCTCTATTAGGCACAGGGGCAATATGATTAATCACCTAGTTTTTTATTAGGGAATTACTGTTCGTTCTCACAAAGACAAAGAGCATATAATTTGGCAGGAATTCAAAGATAGACTGGCAACCTTAGTTTCACCTCCTTCTTAGTGGACCCTACTAGTTTCATTCAGGTTGTGGATGGCCTTAGCTTCCTAGAGGAGCCTTTCAGCGCCAATGAGATTGACAGCATCATAAAGAATCTCCCCAATGATAAATCCCCTAGCCTTGATGGGTTCAGCAATGAGTTCCTTAAAGCTGGATGGCCAGTCATCATAGAAGACTTTTACAATCTTTGCCATGCCTTCCATCAAGGCACCCTTTGCCTCAAAAGCATCAACAAATCCTTCATCACTCTCATTCCTAAGATTGAAAGCCCTACTCACATCTCTGATTTTAGACCCATTTCCCTCCTCAATTCTTCAGTCAAAATCCTAACAAAGCTCCTAGCTATTAGACTTCAGTTGGTCATCAAGAGGCTTGTTCACACCAATCAATATGTCTTTATTAAATCAAGGACAATCCAGGACTGCTTAGGGTGGGCTTTTGAATACCTGCATTTATGTCACCATTCAAAGAAGGACATCATTGTTCTTAAACTAGACTTTGAGAAGGCATTTGATAAAATCAAGCACCAAGCAATGTTGACATTGATGGAATACAAAGGTTTTGGACATCTTTGGCTGCAATGAATGAAACAAATCTTTGACTCAGGAACCTCTATAGTCCTGCTAAATGGAACCCCTTGGAAAACCTTTAACTGTAAAAGAGGAGTCAGGCAAGGTGATCCTTTATCACCATTGCTTTTTGTACTAGTTGCTTACTTTCTACAGTCAATGCTGAACAAAGGAAAAGATCTAGGATTGCTCAGGTTGCCAATTCCTTTGAACTCAACTCCTGATTTCCCTATGGTACAGTATGTTGATGACACACTGGTAATCATGGAAGCTAACCCAAACCAGCTACTTTTTCTGAAATCTGTGCTTAACTCTTTAACTGAATCCACTGGATTAAAGGTCAATTATAGAAAATCAATGATGTTACCAATTAACATGACAGACGAAAGACTAGATCATTTGGCAAGAACCTTTGCATGTTCCAAAGGATCATTACCCTTCACCTACTTAGGGTTGCCACTAGGTTTAACAAAGCCAAGGGTTCAAGACTATCTTCCTCTGGTAAACAAGTGTGAAAGAAGGCTGGCAAGTGTATCTACTTTTCTCTCACTGTCACACCCAATTTTAAGGATAAAATAGGATGCATAATCTTATGTGCTCCTAGAGATCAATCACACACATAATCCGACAAATTATAGAAAGTATCATCATAAGTGTTTATTATATCACAAATAATATCACATAGTTTTAACATAGATATAGCAGAAATATAAAGATAACTCTCTCGCGGAAGCTCCATATCACAGGGATATCAACTGGTTGACCACAAGACTAGTAATCCTCAGGGAAGTCATCATTACCATAGCAATCTGTTACCCATCCAGGATTTTTATCTAAATAATAAAAATAAACAAGTGTATGTACATCTCGTACTCAACAAGTGTAACATGGGGTTCATGAGGCTCAAAAGAGTTGACACAGGTTTAACAGCATTTAGCTTTTTGTTGTTATAGTTTTAGCATAAGAGTAGCAACAAGTTGTTATAATCCCAAAGTAAAACACATGACCAATGTAAACATGAGTAATATATAGCAAAAACAATTACTTAATAGTGATCATCTATTCCATAAGGGTTCCAAGGCCGCTCGTGACCGTGAGCATGACTGATATAATAGTTTTACACTCTGTAGAGGTTGTATACTTTCACTATGAGTTGTGATACCCATATGCCTAGGTTTATAACTCCCAAAACACTTCTAAGATGAGCAGACAGGGTACACTATGAAGCCTTCAAAGGTTCATCTAACAAGTTAGGGACGCTAGGTTTCCAATTGGCAAGCAGATATAGGAATCACCCTGTCGAATGGCACAATTCCTTCACGGCTATACACATAAGAGTAGAGGCTGTCCTATACCCATCTTGGCAAGCCCCTCTTGCGCCATAAAGGTAACCACTAACAAGCTAGAAAAGGTCCTCATACTTGACTAAAGCAAGAGCCATGTGGCCCTCATAGCTATACTATAAATCTTGGATGATCACTTTCAGATAAGTCCTTAGGGAGAGGAATCTATAGCATTTAGAAAGTAGCTAAACACTCCAACCCTCCTTTTCCAAGTTGCTAAAAAGTCATGTTTTAATGTTTATTGCATATACCATTAGTCAAGTTACAAGATCATGGTTTAGTTGAGCACTAGCAAAGCTACCCAATGCATATCCCATAGGGGTCAAGGCATAAGTACAATTCTAGGAAATCCTCATCAAGGTGATACATGCAAATATGGATTGATTATTAAAGTGAATAGGTAACAAGGATGCTCCCATGCTTTATTTGCCTCGATCAAAATGTTCCTGTTGATCCTGCTTGTCAAAGTAGTATTTTTGATCACCCACGAATTGCTCACCGTCTATACTCGATAATCACAACAACATACAAGCATCCAGAAGTAATCATGCATAGCAAACAAAGACTATAGATTTGAATAGTACACCAACAACATAAAATCAATATGAAAAGTTTGTAAAACAAATCTATGTCTCGCTATGAACACACAAATGCGAAGATCAAGAAAATCAGAGCTAAAATGATAGAATTTATGAATTAAACAAAATTTCCTTTAATAAAATAATAAATTAAATCTAACCTCAAATTTTAGAAGTTGAAAACATACTTAACAGTAGTATAAACATGTAGATTACGCAATTATGAATCTAACACAACTTGAACGGATCAAATCGGAGTTAAAGCGAAGATTTTATGGCCTAAATAAATCTAGTGACAATACTGTAAATAGATGAAAGCGTATTTTAGATCTAATCGAAGAAACTATGTTTTCAAAAGAAGAAAACATACTCAAGGAATACGATTTGGACCATGGGTTCAAATCTACAAATGTGCGGGGGTTCTTTTGCAAAACTATCGGCCAAAACGGTACCGGTGAATATCGGTCGTTGGATCGATGATGGACAACTGAGAATAGACCAGAGAGAGAGAGAGAGCAGACCGACGGTGAGCTAGCAGCGGCGCCATGGCCGGAGATGGGAAGCTCGTCGGCGTAACTGGATACCGGCCTACGGATCACGACAGCACGAAGCGAGAGCGCCAAAAGATAGAGAAAGCGATTGCGAACTCACCACGGTGAAAAACTGTGGCGTGGAGTGGACGGAGGTGGCTTTGGCGAGACTTGATGGAGAGGCGGCGTGGTGCGGGGAGTCAGTATTTAAGGCCAGGGAGACGTAGGGCGCACGCACACGGGCGGAGTCGGGGCGACGCGGGGTCTGGGTAGAGTCTAGCGCGGACACGTGAGGAAGACGACATGTCTGACAGAGCGGCCCACCCATCAGCGAGACGCACGGGAGAAAGGAGCGGCGTAGGCGACGCGGCTGTTTGCTGGATGGCCTAAGGCGGAAGCGCGAGGAAGGAGCTCGGCCGCTGCGGGGAAAGCGGGAGCGGTCCGACTGGCTTGCGGGAGAGGAAAGCGAAGCTGGGCTTGTGAGGAGAAGAAAAGGCCAAGCTGGGCCATATGCAAGGGAGAGGTAGAAAAGAGAAAGAATTTCCTTTTTATTTTCTTAAACATATTTTCAAATCTAATTCAATTCAAATTCAAATTCCTTTACAATCTTGATCAAACCAAGCATCACAAAAAATATGCAGCAGCATGTAAGCACAAACATGTAGCTAGACCTTGTATTTGATTTTTAATTTTAACAAAGTTTTTATTTTTCTAAATTTAAATGCTCACAAAATGCATAAATAACTCATTTTCACCTATTTTGAAATGATGCAAATTTTAGGGTGTTACAGTATTGTCCGGTCTTTGTGTTTCTGCTTTGGCCGGACTGTCCTGCTGATCCGTTTTTAAAATTTAAGTAACTGACCACTTTGTCCGGCCAAACAGTAATGTTCGGCCTTTGTGTTTCTGCTCTGGTCGGACTGTCCTACTGCTCTATTTTTAAAATTTAAGTAATTGACCGCTTTGTCCGGCATTTGTGTTTAAGCGCTGGCCGGACCATGCTGCGGCTCCAATTTTTTTAACCCTTCACATAGCCGCTCCTACCATAGTAATATTTTGCATTTTATTTATTGACAAATTCTTCAAAAGCACGAGCCAGCAAAATAAAATATACATAGAAAATTATTAGTTAATTAATATGCCACATGGTCTTAATATTATTACAAATGTTCTAGACATAAATGAATAATTAAGTTGTTATAACTCTGCCTTCCGTATCAGTGCGTAGTTATTGAATGACATTTGATTTTTCTACCCGTGCTTCTACAAGCTTGATGTTTTTTTGGTAGGTCTGTGAACAGTTGTATTTCGTAGTACTAATTGTGCTCCTCCAAATCCTCTACGTCGTCTACTCCTAGGATCCTCTGTTTCTCAGATATAACAACATGCCTCTTTGGATTCTCGGGATCAGCATAATACAGGACCTGTACCACATGAGTAGCAGACACCCACGTGTGATCCTTGTAACCTACATTATCGAGGTTGACACGTGTGAGTCCAAATTTCTCGACCTCAATGCCACCCAGTTGTTTGACCCATTGGCACTAAAACATAGTAATCTGTATATCTGGTCCACAGTCCAATTCCCATATGTCCTCTATGAAACCATAGTGTGTGTGAACTTCCCCAAATGCATTGACATTTTCAATACGAAGCCCGCTGTTTTGAGTCACCGACTTCTGGTCCTTTGCTTTGGTGTAGAATGTGTATCCATTTACATTATATTCCCACCAAGATGTGACCTAGGACGATGGCCCCTGTGCCAACCTCCGTAAGGTTCCCCCTTTTGGTAAGTCTTGTTCCTCAAGCCACTTACCAAATAGATGCTTCTGCTCATGAACGATCCATTGCTCCGAGCGCCCTAGATTTTCTGCTCTTACTAGTGCAATGTGTTTCTCGATAAATGGCTCCATCATCGATAGGTATTGCAACACACAGGAGTGTGCTTCTTCCACTTGACTGTATTCCTTGTTGATGAATGTTTTCCTACCCTTGTTGCCTTTCCCCGCCAACCTACCTTTATGACAAGTTATAGGCAAACCAAGTGCATGTTTATCCTCTTCCTGCAAGCAATCTTGACAAGCCTCGATGACTTCTTCAGCACAATATCTCTCTATCATGGATCCCTTTGGGTGAGCACGATTGTGTACATAGCGGTTTAGAATAGACATGAATCTCTCGTATGGCCACATCTCATTCAAGTACATAGGCCCGAGCCACCTAACCTGGTCAACCATGTGCATCATGAGGTGCGGCATTATATCAAAAAATGATGGTGGGAAGCACTGCTCAATTTGGACCATAGTCTCCGCCATGAAATGCTTTAAGTCACCTAATTTGTCCTCATGGATCTCCTTCCGCGTAATTTGGTTGAAGAAGTAGCACATCCGGGTGATGACCATCCTCACATATACGGGCTTTATTACCCTAATAGCAATAGGAAGGAAACATGCCAACATCATATGGCAATCATGAGCATTGAAACCAGTTAATGCTAGGTCTTTCATTGAGAATAGTCTCTTAATGTTGGAGGAGAAACCTGTCAGCACTTTTAAGCCCCAAAGGCTCAGGCAGATTGCTCTTTTCTCATCATTTGTTAGGTTGTAGCTGGCTGTAGGAAGGTAGTGTCTTCTATTCCCTAGGTCTTCTGGGTGAAGCTCTAGTCTAGACTCCAAACGTACTAGGTCCTCCCGTGACTTCAGTCCATCCTTTGTCTTCGCCTAAATGTCCATCAATATCCCAATGATGCTCTCAAACACATTCTTTTTTATGTGCATGCCATCGATGGAGTGGCGCATAGCCAAGTCCGGCCAGTAAGGCAGGTACTTGAAGAAGATTGACATCTTCTTGAACGGCACATCGTCAATTGGAGGCGTATCTCTCTTATTGATCTTTCCATCCTTTTTCTTTTTACCATAGGCGACTTTGATGTTCTTCACCATGTTATACACGTAATGCTCGTCCCGCCTCTCTAGCGCATGCCCTATCTTAATAGTACTACCAATGAAGTATTTCATCATCCTCTTGCTTCGGTACATGTGTCCTTCCACTAAGAAGCGTCAGTGATGCATGTACACTACCTTTCGGGATCCCTCCAGGAACTGAGCTGTAGTGTTAATCAAGCATTCCGAGCATCGCATGAATCCTTTGATCTATCCTGAAAGGGAAAACTGCCCTGGGTAGTCAGTGATGGTGAGCAATAGGCTTAGAGAGGTGAACAATGGATTCGAAGCTAATTCATGTTCTCACAGAAAATGCTTAGCTTGTTGCCCTAAGCCACCAACTCTTTCTGTTCAAAGCTTGCAATCTTTGGGTTTTGAAATCTACAAATTGAACCCAAAGGATATTACTGAAGAGGCCTTGATGAAGAAAAGAAAGCAGTCAAGCCCTATTGCACCCAAGAAGGCCAAGGTGACCTCTAGAGAGTAGCAGGTAGAGAGCATGGAAGAAGGTGGACAACAGGATCTAGACTAGGATCACATGGTGTAGGAATAGGCAGCCAGAGATAGGACTACATCTTTTGCTAAGAAAGACTCTTTAGTTTTTTAAGAACTCCATGTTAATGCTCAAAATGTTCAGAGCAAGTATTTTGTCAGGTTGCTGGTTTTAGATGATGGTTGTATTGCTAATGAGATACCTCCCTAAGGTTAAGGATGACTATTTAGTTGCTTTTATGTTATCTAAGAGGGGTCAGGTGCTTGATTCCAAGATTACTAAAAATATTATGTTTCCATCATGAGTCAAAATCAGAGCAGAATTCAGAAAGTATTGAGCTAGAATGTGCGAGGGATTAACTCCCCCCCAAATGGAATACTATTAGAGATAAGGTCTCAGACTCAACTTGTGATGTAATCTATTTTCAGGAAACAAAAAAAGAGACCCTTCAGCTTGCCTTCTTAAAAAAATGTCTACCCACCTTCCATCGACAAATTTGAATTCTTACCTTCAGTTGGGGCCTCAGGTGGAATGCTCATTGCCTAGAAGAGCTCACTTTTTAGGGGTGAGCTAACATTCAGCAATGAATATGCCATCTTAGTTCAATTCCATGCACAACATGACAACACCTCTTGGCTTCTGATAAAAATATACGCTCCCTATCATACTGAGGGCAAATTAGCTTTTCTAGAATGGTTTAAGCATCTCCAACCCCCTGAGGATGTGGATTGGTTGGTCCTAGGTGACTTTAATTTAATCAGAAGACTTGAGAATAGAAATAAGGAGGAGGAAATGTTATGGAAATGTTCCTCTTCAATGATGCAATCAGTGCCCTAGGACTTAGTGAGATCTCTCTCCAAGGAAGGAAATTTACATGGTCCAACAAACAGGTAGCACCTCTTCTTTAGAAACTTGACTAGGCTTTCACCTCAAACTCTTGGGTTCTTGCTTACCCTAGCACATCCCTTTTAGCTCTTGACATGACTCCATCTGACCATTGCCCCTACTTTGTCAGAATCTCCACTCATATACCTAAAAAGGGAACCTTTAGGTTTGAAAATTACTGGCTAAAGCATTAAAGTTTTAGGGATCTTCTGAGTCAGGGTTGGTTAGCCCCCACATTTCAGCTTCATCATGCCAAAAATATTACTACCAAATTCAAAAATCTGAGGACAATTTTTATAGATTGGCAAAAAAGTATCTCCAGCCTCAAGACAAATATCTCTAATGTCAAATCAACTTTGCTCTTCCTAGACATTTTAGAAGACTATAGGGACCTTACTCTTGCTGAGTGGAATTTTAGGAACATCCTCAGAACAAAGCTTAATGACCTTCTTGAGTAGCAGAAAACTTACTTGAGACAAAGAGGTGCCATAAAATGGGTTAAGCTAGGAGACACCAGCACCAAGTTCTTTCATGCAAATGCCTCTATTAGGCACAGGGGCAATATGATTAATCACCTAGTTTTTTATTAGGGAATTACTGTTCGTTCTCACAAAGACAAAGAGCATATAATTTGGCAGGAATTCAAAGATAGACTGGCAACCTTAGTTTCACCTCCTTCTTAGTGGACCCTACTAGTTTCATTCAGGTTGTGGATGGCCTTAGCTTCCTAGAGGAGCCTTTCAGCGCCAATGAGATTGACAGCATCATAAAGAATCTCCCCAATGATAAATCCCCTAGCCTTGATGGGTTCAGCAATGAGTTCCTTAAAGCTGGATGGCCAGTCATCATAGAAGACTTTTACAATCTTTGCCATGCCTTCCATCAAGGCACCCTTTGCCTCAAAAGCATCAACAAATCCTTCATCACTCTCATTCCTAAGATTGAAAGCCCTACTCACATCTCTGATTTTAGACCCATTTCCCTCCTCAATTCTTCAGTCAAAATCCTAACAAAGCTCCTAGCTATTAGACTTCAGTTGGTCATCAAGAGGCTTGTTCACACCAATCAATATGTCTTTATTAAATCAAGGACAATCCAGGACTGCTTAGGGTGGGCTTTTGAATACCTGCATTTATGTCACCATTCAAAGAAGGACATCATTGTTCTTAAACTAGACTTTGAGAAGGCATTTGATAAAATCAAGCACCAAGCAATGTTGACATTGATGGAATACAAAGGTTTTGGACATCTTTGGCTGCAATGAATGAAACAAATCTTTGACTCAGGAACCTCTATAGTCCTGCTAAATGGAACCCCTTGGAAAACCTTTAACTATAAAAGAGGAGTCAGGCAAGGTGATCCTTTATCACCATTGCTTTTTGTACTAGTTGCTTACTTTCTACAGTCAATGCTGAACAAAGGAAAAGATCTAGGATTGCTCAGGTTGCCAATTCCTTTGAACTCAACTCCTGATTTCCCTGTGGTACAGTATGTTGATGACACACTGGTAATCATGGAAGCTAACCCAAACTAGCTACTTTTTCTGAAATCTGTGCTTAACTCTTTAACTGAATCCACTGGATTAAAGGTCAATTATAGAAAATCAATGATGTTACCAATTAACATGACAGACGAAAGACTAGATCATTTGGCAAGAACCTTTGCATGTTCCAAAGGATCATTACCCTTCACCTACTTAGGGTTGCCACTAGGTTTAACAAAGCCAAGGGTTCAAGACTATCTTCCTCTGGTAAACAAGTGTGAAAGAAGGCTGGCAAGTGTATCTACTTTTCTCTCACTGTCACACCCAATTTTAAGGATAAAATAGGATGCATAATCTTATGTGCTCCTAGAGATCAATCACACACATAATCCGACAAATTATAGAAAGTATCATCATAAGTGTTTATTATATCACAAATAATATCACATAGTTTTAACATAGATATAGCAGAAATATAAAGATAACTCTCTCGCGGAAGCTCCATATCACAGGGATATCAACTGGTTGACCACAAGACTAGTAATCCTCAGGGAAGTCATCATTACCATAGCAATCTGTTACCCATCCAGGATTTTTATCTAAATAATAAAAATAAACAAGTGTATGTACATCTCGTACTCAACAAGTGTAACATGGGGTTCATGAGGCTCAAAAGAGTTGACACAGGTTTAACAGCATTTAGCTTTTTGTTGTTATAGTTTTAGCATAAGAGTAGCAACAAGTTGTTATAATCCCAAAGTAAAACACATGACCAATGTAAACATGAGTAATATATAGCAAAAACAATTACTTAATAGTGATCATCTATTCCATAAGGGTTCCAAGGCCGCTCGTGACCGTGAGCATGACTGATATAATAGTTTTACACTCTGTAGAGGTTGTATACTTTCACTATGAGTTGTGATACCCATATGCCTAGGTTTATAACTCCCAAAACACTTCTAAGATGAGCAGACAGGGTACACTATGAAGCCTTCAAAGGTTCATCTAACAAGTTAGGGACGCTAGGTTTCCAATTGGCAAGCAGATATAGGAATCACCCTGTCGAATGGCACAATTCCTTCACGGCTATACACATAAGAGTAGAGGCTGTCCTATACCCATCTTGGCAAGCCCCTCTTGCGCCATAAAGGTAACCACTAACAAGCTAGAAAAGGTCCTCATACTTGACTAAAGCAAGAGCCATGTGGCCCTCATAGCTATACTATAAATCTTGGATGATCACTTTCAGATAAGTCCTTAGGGAGAGGAATCTATAGCATTTAGAAAGTAGCCAAACACTCCAACCCTCCTTTTCCAAGTTGCTAAAAAGTCATGTTTTAATGTTTATTGCATATACCATTAGTCAAGTTACAAGATCATGGTTTAGTTGAGCACTAGCAAAGCTACCCAATGCATATCCCATAGGGGTCAAGGCATAAGTACAATTCTAGGAAATCCTCATCAAGGTGATACATGCAAATATGGATTGATTATTAAAGTGAATAGGTAACAAGGATGCTCCCATGCTTTATTTGCCTCGATCAAAATGTTCCTGTTGATCCTGCTTGTCAAAGTAGTATTTTTGATCACCCACGAATTGCTCACCGTCTATACTCGATAATCACAACAACATACAAGCATCCAGAAGTAATCATGCATAGCAAACAAAGACTATAGATTTGAATAGTACACCAACAACATAAAATCAATATGAAAAGTTTGTAAAACAAATCTATGTCTCGCTATGAACACACAAATGCGAAGATCAAGAAAATCAGAGCTAAAATGATAGAATTTATGAATTAAACAAAATTTCCTTTAATAAAATAATAAATTAAATCTAACCTCAAATTTTAGAAGTTGAAAACATACTTAACAGTAGTATAAACATGTAGATTACGCAATTATGAATCTAACACAACTTGAACGGATCAAATCGGAGTTAAAGCGAAGATTTTATGGCCTAAATAAATCTAGTGACAATACTGTAAATAGATGAAAGCGTATTTTAGATCTAATCGAAGAAACTATGTTTTCAAAAGAAGAAAACATACTCAAGGAATACGATTTGGACCATGGGTTCAAATCTACAAATGTGCGGGGGTTCTTTTGCAAAACTATCGGCCAAAACGGTACCGGTGAATATCGGTCGTTGGATCGATGATGGACAACTGAGAATAGACCAGAGAGAGAGAGAGAGCAGACCGACGGTGAGCTAGCAGCGGCGCCATGGCCGGAGATGGGAAGCTCGTCGGCGTAACTGGATACCGGCCTACGGATCACGATAGCACGAAGCGAGAGCGCCAAAAGATAGAGAAAGCGATTGCGAACTCACCACGGTGAAAAACTGTGGCGTGGAGTGGATGGAGGTGGCTTTGGCGAGACTTGATGGAGAGGCGGCGTGGTGCGGGGAGTCAGTATTTAAGGCCAGGGAGACGTAGGGCGCACGCACACGGGCGGAGTCGGGGCGACGCGGGGTCTGGGTAGAGTCTAGCGCGGACACGTGAGGAAGACGACATGTCTGACAGAGTGGCCCACCCATCAGCGAGACGCACGGGAGAAAGGAGCGGCGTAGGCGACGCGGCTGTTTGCTGGATGGCCTAAGGCGGAAGCGCGAGGACGGAGCTCGGCCGCTGCGGGGAAAGCGGGAGCGGTCCGACTGGCTTGCGGGAGAGGAAAGCGAAGCTGGGCTTGTGAGGAGAAGAAAAGGCCAAGCTGGGCCATATGCAAGGGAGAGGTAGAAAAGAGAAAGAATTTCCTTTTTATTTTCTTAAACATATTTTCAAATCTAATTCAATTCAAATTCAAATTCCTTTACAATCTTGATCAAACCAAGCATCACAAAAAATATGCAGCAGCATGTAAGCACAAACATGTAGCTAGACCTTGTATTTGATTTTTAATTTTAACAAAGTTTTTATTTTTCTAAATTTAAATGCTCACAAAATGCATAAATAACTCATTTTCACCTATTTTGAAATGATGCAAATTTTAGGGTGTTACAGTATTGTCCGGTCTTTGTGTTTCTGCTTTGGCCGGACTGTCCTGCTGATCCGTTTTTAAAATTTAAGTAACTGACCACTTTGTCCGGCCAAACAGTAATGTTCGGCCTTTGTGTTTCTGCTCTGGTCGGACTGTCCTACTGCTCTATTTTTAAAATTTAAGTAATTGACCGCTTTGTCCGGCATTTGTGTTTAAGCGCTGGCCGGACCATGCTGCGGCTCCAATTTTTTTAACCCTTCACATAGCCGCTCCTACCATAGTAATATTTTGCATTTTATTTATTGACAAATTCTTCAAAAGCACGAGCCAGCAAAATAAAATATACATAGAAAATTATTAGTTAATTAATATGCCACATGGTCTTAATATTATTACAAATGTTCTAGACATAAATGAATAATTAAGTTGTTATAACTCTGCCTTCCGTATCAGTGCGTAGTTATTGAATGACATTTGATTTTGCTACCCGTGCTTCTACAAGCTTGATGTTTTTTTGGTAGGTCTGTGAACAGTTGTATTTCGTAGTACTAATTGTGCTCCTCCAAATCCTCTACGTCGTCTACTCCTAGGATCCTCTATTTCTCAGATATAACAACATGCCTCTTTGGATTCTCGGGATCAGCATAATACATGACCTGTACCACATGAGTAGCAGACACCCACGTGTGATCCTTGTAACCTACATTATCGAGGTTGACACGTGTGAGTCCAAATTTCTCGACCTCAATGCCACCCAGTTGTTTGACCCATTGGCACTAAAACATAGTAATCTGTATATCTGGTCCACAGTCCAATTCCCATATGTCCTCTATGAAACCATAGTGTGTGTGAACTTCCCCAAATGCATTGACATTTTCAATACGAAGCCCGCTGTTTTGAGTCACCGACTTCTGGTCCTTTGCTTTGGTGTAGAATGTGTATCCATTTACATTATATTCCCACCAAGATGTGACCTAGGACGATGGCCCCTGTGCCAACCTCCGTAAGGTTCCCCCTTTTGGTAAGTCTTGTTCCTCAAGCCACTTACCAAATAGATGCTTCTGCTCATGAACGATCCATTGCTCCGAGCGCCCTAGATTTTCTGCTCTTACTAGTGCAATGTGTTTCTCGATAAATGGCTCCATCATCGATAGGTATTGCAACACACAGGAGTGTGCTTCTTCCACTTGACTGTATTCCTTGTTGATGAATGTTTTCCTACCCTTGTTGCCTTTCCCCGCCAACCTACCTTTATGACAAGTTATAGGCAAACCAAGTGCATGTTTATCCTCTTCCTGCAAGCAATCTTGACAAGCCTCGATGACTTCTTCAGCACAATATCTCTCTATCATGGATCCCTTTGGGTGAGCACGATTGTGTACATAGCGGTTTAGAATAGACATGAATCTCTCGTATGGCCACATCTCATTCAAGTACATAGGCCCGAGCCACCTAACCTGGTCAACCATGTGCATCATGAGGTGCGGCATTATATCAAAAAATGATGGTGGGAAGCACTGCTCAATTTGGACCATAGTCTCCGCCATGAAATGCTTTAAGTCACCTAATTTGTCCTCATGGATCTCCTTCCGCGTAATTTGGTTGAAGAAGTAGCACATCCGGGTGATGACCATCCTCACATATACGGGCTTTATTACCCTAATAGCAATAGGAAGGAAACATGCCAACATCATATGGCAATCATGAGCATTGAAACCAGTTAATGCTAGGTCTTTCATTGAGAATAGTCTCTTAATGTTGGAGGAGAAACCTATCAGCACTTTTAAGCCCCAAAGGCTCAGGCAGATTGCTCTTTTCTCATCATTTGTTAGGTTGTAGCTGGCTGTAGGAAGGTAGTGTCTTCTGTTCCCTAGGTCTTCTGGGTGAAGCTCTAGTCTAGACTCCAAACGTACTAGGTCCTCCCGTGACTTCAGTCCATCCTTTGTCTTCGCCTAAATGTCCATCAATATCCCAATGATGCTCTCAAACACATTCTTTTTTTATGTGCATGCCATCGATGGAGTGGCGCATAGCCAAGTCCGGCCAGTAAGGCAGGTACTTGAAGAAGATTGACATCTTCTTGAACGGCACATCGTCAATTGGAGGCGTATCTCTCTTATTGATCTTTCCATCCTTTTTCTTTTTACCATAGGCGACTTTGATGTTCTTCACCATGTTATACACATAATGCTCGTCCCGCCTCTCTAGCGCATGCCCTATCTTAATAGTACTACCAATGAAGTATTTCATCATCCTCTTGCTTCGGTACATGTGTCCTTCCACTAAGAAGCGTCAGTGATGCATGTACACTACCTTTCAGGATCCCTCCAGGAACTGAGCTGTAGTGTTAATCAAGCATTCCGAGCATCGCATGAATCCTTTGATCTATCCTGAAAGGGAAAACTGCCCTGGGTAGTCAGTGATGGTAACAAAAATCATGGTTTTGCATGTGAAGGTACTATTCGCAAGCTCATCCCATATTTTCACCCCATGCTTCCATAGTGTCTCCATTTCTTGCATCAACGGCTTGAGAAAAACATCTATGTCGATACCTAGTGCTTTGGGCCCAGAAATTATAATGGTTAGCAATAAATACTTCCTCTTCTAACACAACCATGGAGGAAGGTTGTAGATCGATAGGATTATTGGCCATGTGTTGTGTGTGCTGGTTTTGTCACCAAAAGGATTCATTCCATCAGTGCTCAAAGCAAACTGGACGTTTCTTGGATCTTCATGAAATTCTTGGTACTTGGCATCGAAGTCCTTCCACTATTGTGCATCGGATGGGTGATGTAGCACTCTGTCATCTTTCTTGCGTTCATCCAAAGCCCACCATCGCATGAGCTCTGAGTCCCTTAAGTTTGAGAACAAATGCCTCAAGCGATCAATCGGTGAAAGATACCACACAACCAATGCAGGAATTCTTATTTGGTTAGTATCATCTACAGCTAAGTTGTTTCCTCTTCAACATTATGAGAAGCATCATTTTTCTTTCTGCCCTTCTTTCTCTTTTTCCTAGTGTTAGTACCCTCACTATAGTCTTTGTTTACTTTATATCGACTAGCACCACAGTTTGGACACTTCGTTAGGTCTTTGAACATCACATGATAAAGGATACAATGGTTCATACACGCATGTATTCGTTCCACACCATCGTCACTGGACTGATAAGCTTCTTGGCTTCATATGTGTTGGTAGGCACAAAGTTTGGCTTAGGTAGCACAACAACCAATAGAGTCAATAGGTCATTGAAGCTTCTATCGGACCAGCCATCTTAGCCTTCAAGATCAGTATGTCTAGCACAAAACGTAGCAATGACCATCTTTTCTCATAACCCTTTTGCTCCGGGTACAAACGTTCTTCCCATGTCTTTCGCACCGTCTCGAAGTTATCTAGACCTTTCAATAGTAATTCTTGTTCTACGTGGCGCAACATGTCATCCAGGAAGTCTTCTTCTTCATCTCCTTCGTTGTCTTCACCATCATCCTCCCCACCACAGCCTTCTCCACCACCATAGCCTTCCCCACCACCACTGCCTATAGCGTCATCTCCTGGACCATCATGCATCATGACATGATGGGCATCGTCATCTTCCCTTACTTCTGGTGGATTTGTACCTTCCATGTTGTCTACTTCTGTATGTCTCTCACCATGATGATCCCAAATCTCATAGTTCTCTATGAAACCCTTTCTTACCAAGTGTGATCTTATTGTATTTGGATCTTGGCATACTATACGGTTCCGACAGTCAACACAGGGACAATATATATCCTTTGTCTGCTTAATCAAAGCATGCCTTTTAGCTGCTTCAATAAAACCATTCACATCTTGTATGTAGGAAGCTTCATGTCTTCCTTTCGTGTACATCCATGACATGTCCATATGTGCCCTTCAAAAATAAAAGGTATATTTACATTAAGGTATTATTCGCATATAAATGTTGAAGCAATTGATGTCTATTTTTTATACAAATATTACATTATTCTAGACCTAAAGCTTAAAAATGATAAAGTAAATATAGAAATTGACTAGATTTCATATGAGCCAAAGTAATTAAGTTGGGCAAAATTAGTCTAAATTGCTAGAAAAAATAAAAAAAATCTAACATCATGCATGTCTCTCTCTAGATCTCTAAGTGAAAGAAACAAACATGAAAAGTTTGAAAAGAGTTTAGGTATGCCACTATCTCACCTCTCAAACGCAACTCCTTCAAAGGTTCAAAGGGCAAAACCTCCCCCTCTATTTTTGCTATTTCTCGCCCTCCAAGTGAGCTGAACAGTGCTGCTCAGCAGACTGTCCTGAGGAGGAAGAAGGGGTATTTAGGGGGGGCATTTTTAGGGGCGGTTGACTAACGAGAACCGCCTATGAAGATCCATCTTCAGGGACGGTTCTCTTATTGCAACTGCCCCTAAAGATGGACCAATTTCAGAGGCGGTTTTCTTAATAGAACCACCCCTGAAGATGGAGTAGCTTTTTTCCTTCTTATAGTTGCTGCGCTAGGATAGTAAGTTCGATATGATTTGTTTTTTTGGTTTTAAGCTTTCATAAGGCATTTCAATCCTACACAAGTTAAATTTCATAAATCTAATCAAACATAACAATACGAATAAACCTAATCAAATATAACAATATGAATAAACCTAATGAACACATGAACCTTACAAACCGGACGCAACTCTAGTATGTCTCCACTACCAGTAGCGTATGTCTCGGATGGTGTAACCATGGTCATTTTCTATGTAATGCAAGGCCCGCACTACAACACTCCCCATTGCCTCACAACGCTGAGGACATGGCATCCCATAGATGTAGCCTACTGACGGACTATCGATGGCCTGGTTCTGCCTAAATCTCATGTAATACTGGATGCTAGTTGTCGTCCTCTGGCCTATCGCTTCCACGAAGTCCCAGGAGTACCCCAGTCGCTTAAGAGCTTGTGTGAGAATTGGCTACAAGCCACATGTAGCATAGGTGAAATCCTAGAGCAAAACCTGCAAGCGGACAACCAAAAAATATCAAGAAGCGTTCATATAATAATAAGAATAAATAAGCATTACTCTCATATCATACACGACGTACCACATCCATATGGTTGAATGTCGCATGCCTCTCGCTTACGACACATCCAGACTATGCTGAATTAAAGCTTGAATCTTCAAGGATGAGAAATCAGGCATACGGTAGTCAATTCGCTCAATTGCCTGCAAAGAAAGCAGCACAACATCGATCTAGGCGCCGATCTTGGTCGGCGACCGTCATCTAGTCCGCACGATGTCCTGGCGCACCTCATTATTGTACCTAATAGGGATGTCGAAGGCGAGACTACACGTTTATAACTCGGCTCCTTCATCATTCACAACCTCGCTTGTCGTGTTCTCAAAGATCTCCCACACCTCGAGCCTCCATAGTGTTGCTTCCAGCCACTTGATCGGTTTTAAAGTCTGTGACATATGCAACAATCATATTATGAATGAATGTATATATGCAAAAAATATATTAGCACACAAAACTTAAAATATTCTATACTATTGATAGGTTTGGGTAACGCGAAACAACCCTATATGGCGATGGCGCGAATGGACGATCGCCAGGGTGGAAACTTGGTTCTTGTGGCTAGGAAAGTCCGCCGTCATTCATCGTCACTAAAAAACTAAAAAAACATCCCAATAAATATAGAACCCCCATATAAATGTACCATGCAACAATATATATTAGAGAAACATATAAACAATAAGTAATGTATAAATAAAAATAAAATCCACCATTATTATTCCTAATCTAAAAAACCACATATTTGAATATTTCTATGCTTATTACTAAAAAAAGCATGAAAAATGATCTACATTTTCAGCAATGAAAGATTAGAATGGATGGAAGAAGATGTTAACCTTTAGAAAAATGGTTGGAAGAAGATGCTTGACGTCGGCCGGTAAGAACTGCTCTTGCTCCCCCAAGCAAGAACACACGCGCAAGTGAGCTAATGGTGCTCAGCATGCGTACTGTCCGAGAAGGAAAAAGGTATTGAGGTGGTGGCCATTTTTAGGGGCGGTTGACTGAAGAGAACCGCCTATGTTAATTTATTTTTAAGGACGGTTCTCTTAAGGAACCGTCTTTGAAAATAGGACACTTTTAGAGACGGTTTTGTAAAGAAGACCGCCTCTGAAGATCCATTTTTAGGGACAGTTCTCTTAACGCAACCGCCCCTGAAAATGGATGGCTATCAGAGACGATTTTCTTAATAGAACCACCCCTGAAGATGGATCTTTAGAGGTGGTCACGGAGCTACAGTGCCCTATGTGCGGTTAGAGATTGCGTGCTAGGTGAACCGCCTCTATTGAAAAGGGGGGCGTCACTGAAAATGAATTCTGTAGTAGTGATGACCCGATAGTGATAATTAATCATTGTCGTCTGCAGCACAACTGGCAGTGATGGTCTAGTAGTGATTGTGTGTTCTGTTGTAGTGTTCGAAGCAACCTGATTCGTTAAATTGGATTTAAAAACACACCTAAGGGACCAGACAAGAGGTGGGTAGGAGACTTTAGAGTAGACTCTATTGTACACTCTTTTAAGGTATAGATAGATTCAAGCTATTCAAAGTCAAACCTAATGTTTGGAGAAGTTTTAAAACTTTAGGCCTTTTGTATGCTGCTAAAAAAGGGCACAATTTTGTGGTGTGTACAATGAGGCTGCCGACCTATCATGTTTCTGGTCGCATCGATCTTCATGCGCCCTGCAACTAGATACTCCCGTATTATTAGCTTCTGCATCACATGGTTAGGGTGCGTATGAAGAGCATGACGAAGAAGTATCATCTATTACATTGTTCTTCGTAATGGAAAATTACACCCTGGCCGGTATGTCCTTTATATATAAAAGTATAAATAAAGAATTTCATCTGAGTATGTACAAGCAGATAGCAAGTTATGGCATATTTTCCCAATTCCTCTGAGCCTTAGGTCCCGTTTGGCAGGGCTCCGACGGCTCCGGCTCCGGCCTGTCGGCCCCTGAGCAGCCGACACCTGGTACTGTTCACCAGAGCCGTTTTTCTCTCTCCTCCTTTCCTCTCTCATAGACACTGCCGGAGCCGAAGAAGCTCGTTTTTCGGGCTCCACGGCTCCGTCTCCCCTGGCACCTATCGGCCCCTGAGCGGCCGACAGGTGCGGGAGCCAGAGCCGCCGGAGCCCTGCCAAACGGGACCTTAATAATCGATCGACATCATCAATCAACATCATTATTCAACAATGGAGTAATTCATTCCTATTCTTCTGACATATTTCCCCTATTCTTCTGCTGAGCCTTTAATCGTTGAACATCACCAACATAATTATTCGACAATAATTCATTCCTCCAGTAAATTAGGCAGGATGATGACTAGGAGCTTATATTAATTAATTAACGACCTAGCTTGGTGACTGAGGCCAGAGATGATGTCCGCGGCGGCTTTGCCTCCGGCGGCGGCCGACGACGACTACTGTCCCTCGGCGGCAGCGCAGGTCCGCAGTTGCCGCAGCATAGCATGCTGGCCTTGTTGTCTTCCTCGGCGTGGTGGCCAGCAAGAGCGGCCTCCTCATGATCATCATCGGCCTCGAACAAGAAATCAGCTCGTTGTGACTTCTCCATCAGGTCCTGCCAAAATCAACAGATAGATGTGCGCCAATTAGCTAGAATTCATCGATGCCCATGCATGAATCGGAGGATATATGAATATACAAATCTTAATTATAGTACTTACCATGATCTAGAACTTGATGGATTGAGCTGGCTAAATATACGGACTAATTGCTTTGTAGATTGCCGGACGCTCGCACTCTCTCGTTGCGATGAATGAATGAACTACTACCGTGTTACATTACATATATATAGGGAAAGGAAGAAGAAGAAGTTTGTGGTGGTACATGCTTCATGCTGTCCCATTTGCCAGCAAAGAAAGCAAAGTCTCAGATTCGTTGCGCTTGCATTGGCTGTAAGGCAGCTACCCAGAGTCTCACTTTCACACGGAGCATATATTCCATGACGAACAAACAGACGGCGCCCCTTTACTCGACGCAGGCCGGCCATTTCCTGCTCAACTGCGGGCCGCAAACCTCCGCCCCCACACATTGTTTATAGGTGCAGAATTTCCTGGCGCAACTTTTAATTTATTATTGCCACAAACATCGGCAAACACCATGTCAATTTGGCCCTGATGATTATTTATCAGCATATGCAGCTTCTTCGGTCCTGATGTGTGAGAATATATATATATATATATATATATATATATATATATATATATATATATATATATATATATATATATATAGAGTCTGTTTGACGCAGCTCATCTGTACTTTCTAGATTAATCTATTTTAAAAGCAAGCAAATGCTAGATCAATTGGTCTGGCTGTGCGCTTTGCACCCTGCCGGCTAGAGTTCGAACCCCTAGGGGACAGATTTGTTGACCGGAGGAGGTGTAGTTTATCTGCGTGTTGAAAAAGATCCTCTCGTCTACCCCACGCCAAAGCACAGGTTTAAGGCCAGCCCAATCTCACGGGAGCTACGGTGCCACTGTGTATGGGTGGGGCAGATGTTCGGTGGTTTTCTTAACCTACGTGAGAAGGTCTTCTTCTTAAACATAATGTCCGGGGGCTATCTTACCCCCCGCGGGTCGAGTTTTTTTCTATTTAAAAAAACTAATTATATTTAGCGTAAACTATGAATTAAGTGATTTTAAATTCTCTTGGCATACACATCAGCTCTAGATACAAGATTTTCTAGAGCTACAAACACATAGCTCTAAAAACCCACGTATTTCTATGGAGCTGAAGCTCTGCCAAACTAGGCTTGCCATGTTATATGGTGCTAGCCACCTTAAAATAAAAAAGAATATGCATATATAGTTCACATTGCCTTTTGCATATAATGCCCCCCCCCCCCCGTCCCACGACAGCGACCTCCATGCGGGGACGGCCAATCCCTATATACCTCGTGGCCAACCCCCACTGGCGCCGTCTTCTCCTGGCTCTACGACACTGGTGAGCCACTGCAATCCTAGTAGTGGGGAAAAAATCGCAACTTTGTTTCACCGCGACATTGGTGTGGTGGTCATAGTTTTTTTTTGAATGTATATATCTATCCGTGGCCTTTGATTTGGTAGACTCTAATCATCATCAATGATAATAGCCATCGGATCTATTATAATTTATATAAAAAAATTACCCATCACTGCCATTATGAAAAATATATAAAATAACCCCCTAATTTTGCATCTAAATTACCGACCTCTGCCATTAGGAAAGATAAGTCAAAATAATTCCTGTATTGTACATAAATAAATTACCTACATCTTCCATGTTGGTAACGAGGTCATGTACGTATTTGTCTCATCCCAAGACAAAGAGCCTGCCAGACGTTGCTAATATATTCAGTGATGATATTGATGAGGCCTCCTAAGCATGATCCACCAAAACACGAGTAACCGTACGTAGGTTTCATCGAGGACGCATAGTGCCTTGGTAGTATGTTTCTTGGGAAGATAGCTAAGATGACATGAAATGGTTGCATGATAAGAGGTGGTAATAAGCAGCCAATCACATTTTCCTTTGGATTTTCTAATGCCGACAAATAGGCTAACGATGCTGACAAATAGCTATATCCATAATTTTACATCTAAAGTACCCACCTTTATTATTATAAAACAAAATTCAAAATAATTTCCTAACATTGCATCTAAATTACACATATTTGTAATTATAAAGATAATTTAAAAGAATGTTCTAAGTTTGTATTTAAATAGTAAATACTCATAGTTATTATTATAAAAGATTATTTAAAATATATCCCTAATGATTTTATAAATTACCCACCTTTGTAATTTTGAAAGATAATGCAAAGTAACCTCCTAAGTTTGCATTCACCTAACCATATAGGCTATTGTGATAGATAATATAAAGTATTACCTTTATATTTGTATCTACCAAAACTATTATAAAAAATAAAAAATGTATCTCCCAAATCTACATGTAAACACTAATATACAATATTATGCGATGTTCCAACATGTATATCAAATAAACATGTAAGGATTAGGATAAATATTTATTTTAATAACTTATGAAGCATGAAAAATGTTTACTTTTCAAAACACATAGCAATAACATTGGCAATTCACTTTGATTTATATTAATATCCCATGATATTAAATATTATGTTATTATTTTAAATTTGTTTACATTTTGACTGAAATATTATATCATACCAATATTAGAAATTTAATTTTGAACAATCTATGATATATAAAATAATATTACACATATAAATATGTGATATAACAAATTCAACATGTTCAGTATCGTGGTGCATGCTGAGTTTCATTTTAACATGTGGAAAACAATACTACGAGGACATAGACTTTTAATAAAAAATAATTTTCAAATAAAATATAAAGAACACTAGAATTTCTACTTATTACGTGAAAAAATGTGACATCTTGATTAAAAGTTAAAAAAACTAAACTATAGATTTATCAAGTCGCAGAAAGGATACAACAAGACTACAAGAGTTTATATATCTTAAAATTAGGTTTCTCTACACACATATCACTTTAGAAGAAAGATAAATACTAGAAATTCTAACTAAAAGTCCCTTATGGAGTCTGCATGTTAATCTTGACAAGACCACATAGGAAAATAAAAACATCCTAGAAAAGATCTCTCAAAAATCAGAAACATCTAACCATTAATTCGTTATAACATAATCATCATTCATAATAATAGTTGTTGGATCTATTCTATTTTCTAAATAATTATCTAACTCTGCTATTGTTTAAAACATATAAAGTAACCTATGACTCTGTATTTATATATTACCCACCTATGCTATTAAAAAACACGATGCAATGTAGACCTAAATTGCATATAATTACCCACGGCCTACTATAATCGATAATCTACATAACTCAATTTTTATCTCTTTATTAGAAAAATGAAATACACCCACAAATCTACATCTAAATTAGTTAACCATAAAATATATATATGTTTCTACATTATCCACCCCTATCGATATTAATAATGTAAGATTTGATTAAAGTAAACATACAATCCGTGCCAGCATGCATGAGCAATAAATATATATGTTATGTTTCATCAGATAAAAACTATTTCTATAATTACTCATATACTAATGATAGTAATAAATTGTTTAAAACCATATTAGAAACTATGACATATAATTTATTAGGTTGTTATTTTAGATATATTTATATATTTTAACTAATTTTTTTGGTAAGTCTATATTGATAGTATAACCATATCTTCACATATAATTTTTTGATAAAAAGTTCAATCCTCTTGAGAAGTGTGGAAAACCACTGGTGGCTATGTTTTTCTATCCCTTTAAGAAAAACTTTAGAGTAAAAACTAGATCATTATTAGGCTTTAGTATTAAAACTCTCTTGAGGTTAGCATTGCTACCCTCATCTGGGATCTAACTTCAAGCTCTATGACTTATCTTAAGACACATGATGCATATTTAAAATGATGGCTTATGCTATTTTAGTATTTAAGAATGTACCCTACGACCTAAAGTTCTTATTTTAAGAAAGTTCAAAAAGAAGAGTTAATAAAAGATACAATAAATATAGAAGTTTCAACTTAACTTGAGGACAGAAAATTTTTTGTAGCAGTCAACAAGAATATATTTTTTTTAAAAAAATCAAAATTTAGATTCATGACTTCATAAGATATGTAATGAAACAAGAGCCACTATAATTAATAGTATGGTTTCAAACTAATTGCATATTTAAAATGTATACACGTGTCATGCAAAAGAAAAATATTCACATGGATGAAAAAACATATAGGTTAGTCCCTTGAAAAAATAGTAATTGGATAACTAGATATAGACAACATAATATCTATTATGTCTATTGTGTTAGAAAGTAAACAAAGAAAAAATATGTAATTTAATATAATTAATGTTTTATTAGTTAGATGTATTAAACAATAATTAATAGTTCTATGTTCTAACATTCTAACCCGTGCGAGAGCACGGGTTGATGGACTAGTGTATAATTAATTAGAGAAAGGAAGGAGAAAACATGCATGCACTATACCAGTATGCCACGTTATAAGTAATAATAATATTATGGGAAATTAAGGCAAGGAGAAGCACGTACCACATGCTTCATATGCTTCTTCAAGCCGCTCCGTTTGCCAGCAAAGAAGAGAGCAAAGTCAGATTCGTTGCGGTTGGCCGTAAGTGGCTCACTTTGTCATGAGCATATATACTCCATGGCACACAAGCAGTGGACATCGCCTCTGTGCTCCACGCACGCCTACCATTTCCTGTGCAAGCCGTAATTAGCCACATTTATGTTACGCAACCCAATTTTCCCGTGCAAATGCGTACAGATAAACTTTTAGATTTTAAATGGAATTACAAATCTACTTTCTTACTGTAATACCAGTGCTTTCGTATTATACTGTTACCTATGGACCTAACTTGGGCAGTAGAATGCCCGTGCGAACACTTTTTTGTTAACTATTTGGCTAGATATAATTGCAGATTGAGTAAGGAGACCTTAACTATGAAACTGAGATTCTCCCTCTGTTTTGGTGCTAATAGTCACCACTACAGAATAGATTTCCAATAGCGCTTCATTTTTCATTAGAAGTGTTTTTTTATATAAAAAAAAATCTGCTAGTATAGCACGAGGAGAGTACCGAGCTTAAGAACCGTTTGTGAAAATTGATTTTCACAAGTGTTTAAGTGAATCACTAGTGTAAATCGTGACATTTACATTAGCAGTTAGCATAACAAACCGCCGGTGAAAACAATCATTTTCACAAGCGGTCCATATAAGGAAACCGCTAATGAAAATGAAGTCCTTTTTATTTTTGGCGTTTCTCTTCATGCGCGCACTGTATGCTCGATCTTCGGCTCATTCCCTTCACAAGCTCTTCGTTTCTTCACTGCTAGCTAGCGCGCGAGCCCAGTCTCACCAGCTCTTGGGTGCGGGCACTAGCAAGTGTCCATGGATGCACCTCCGATGAGTTTGGGTCACGCGTTTGGTTCCAATTTCTCAGCGGAATGCCTGAATTTGTCCCCAAGTGGCCAGTTGGTGCAACATCAACAAGGGGATTACAGAGGATTCTGTTTGAACCAAAAGGGGAAATTACCATTGATGAAAGTGATGGAATTGAAGGACCATCTAGGTGTTGATCTAGTGGGTAAACTCGACTTAACTTAGACATCGGGGACTTGGTGATATACCTTATCAAGTGCGGTCACGGCCACGGCGCCGCCAACATGGTGGCCGCGAAGGCAGTAGAGGTAGCCGTCAACGCGCCCGCCAGGTCGTCGAAGGTAGCAGCAGTGCAGGTGCGGTGTTGTGGCGGCAGTGAAGGCGATGGAGCTTCCCGTCGCTCACATCGCCTCTCTCGATCGGACTAGGGCTAGGACATCGGTGGGGCGCTGGCGGCTGCAGTGAACCTAGTATCTTATGCCCTAACCCCCACCGTCCTTTTATGGCACTGCACGATGGGGCCCATCAGCCAGGAGAACCGGCTGAGCGCCCCGGATCAGGACACGGATCAAGGGCTCAATTGGCCGTTGGGCCAACTGGTGGAGATCATCCTAACATTCTCCCCCTTGATGTTACCTTATGACTTAAACTCAACTTACTTTATCTTTTTTCCACTTCATCACAGATTAGTGCATAGAGCGTGCCTTATCGTCACGGTCAGTTGTCATTAGATTAAACAGCTACAATGCACCTCTCTGTTTTGAAATAGATTTTCAACTAGGCCCTTAGTATCAAGAAATCATAGATTTTTCCGTAACCCATGTCGAATGTGTATTCTCTAAACGCACTGGGCGGTTAGCCTTTGGTAAGCGGATCCGCAAGTATTTGCTTGGTACTCATATCCTCAATGCTTTTAAAATGATTCTGGATTTTCTCCTTTACAACATATAACTCAATATCAATGTGTTTGGCAGCACACGTGACCTGTTGTTTTAGGAGTTAACTATTTTAAATAGTTATTATTGTTGACTACCATTGTTAAATTCAGGTACATATTCCCTTAACCACTTTTGCCTGTTCCTGAGGCCTCATGACAAGCTATACTATGGTATGCAACATTGATGACACCACAACTGTTTTATTAGAGCTTTTTCACAATAATACTCCAACTGTGAGTGTTAGCAACTACTGTGGATTTCACTACATATCTCGCCTAAACTTAGCATTTGTACCATCATCTATTTGAGAGTACTTGTTCTTTCTTACTCAGCATGAGGCCTATGATACTTTACAAAAAATTGCAAGACATTCTTAACTCTATTCCAGTGATCTATATCTGGACTGGACTTCTGCCAAAATATCCCGGATATGTAAACTACGTCATGGTAAGTTTTTACTTGTACTTGTACACTCATCAAATTCCCAACAGCTGAAGCATATGGAACCATGTTCATTTGATCGATCTCATATCAATTCCTAAAACACTTAAAGTTTTCAAATCTATTACCCTTGACTATAGGAGCAGGCGTAGGTTTCCTCGCCTGCATACTTTATTTCTTTAGAATCTTTTCTAAGTATGCCTTTGCGATAGTCCTAATACCCCATTTTCTTCTATCTCGGTGAATTTTGATTCCTAGAACCAATGACGCTTCACCAAGATCATTCACATTGAAACTTGAGGACAAAACTTATTCTTCTCCAATGACACATTAACATCACTACTAGTGAGTAGAATATCATCTATTCACAGGATGTGAAAAATGAATTTTTCATTCTTGAACTTGGCATAAACGCTATTGTCCTTCTCATTTTTTCTTATCGTGCTTCAAATACTACTATCTAGAGACTTGTGTTAACACATAAATGCATTTCTATAGGCGGCATCCGATACGTTCTTTTTCTTCCACGATAAAACCTTTGGGTTGTGCCATGTAAACATTTTCATATAAATCCTTATTGAGAAATGCCATCTTTACATCCATCTGATGTAACTCTAAATCATAATATGCCAATAACATTATTATGATTCTAAAAGAATCCTTGCATGAGACTGGAGAGAAAACTCTCATCGTAATCTATTCATTCTCTTTGCGTAAAGCCTTTTACTACAAGTCATGCTTTATATCTTTCCACATTCCCTTTGGAGTCATATTTTGTCTTGTAGACCCTTTCACAGCCTACTGTTTTGGCTCCATTAGGAATTTCTTCTAAGTCCCAAACATCGTTGGTATTCATCGAATTCATTTCAACTTCCATAGCTTCTTGCTATTCAAACGAGTAAACGCTTCTCATGGCTTCTTCAAATGAGGTGGGATCACCCTTCATTTGAATTTTTTCACTAACATAGACTTCATAGTCATTAGAAAACTAGTTTACTAATTCTTTGAGACCTTCTGGGGCCTCAGTTACTGGCACTTTTATGTGGGGCTGTTGTTGCTCTTCATTACCAAGATGCAATTGATTCTACAGGCTCCTGTATTACAATATCCTTATTTATATTATTCATTTTCTTCGAAAAGCCAATAACAGGTGTTGTATAAGTCATACAACATCAACAGGTATCGAGAAATTCGTTGTTTTAAATCACTGAAGTGGGCACACAGTCCCGCTTCTCTTTAAGTCATAGGTCTCTACATACTATGCTCCCCTAGATCTTACCATCTTTTCTAAAAATGGTGTTTCTTCAAATATCTTATTTTGGGTTTAATCTATTAAAACCTCATATGGCGCTTTAAGCACCACCTTAACATCTTTGAGGCTGATTACGCTATCTTCCTATCAAAACTTTAAAAAGGTTCAGAAATTTAGCTATTTCTCTGCTTAGGGGTATCATTGTTGTGACCATTGTACTCCTCCAACAGTCGCATTCATCTTAATTAATCTTTATCTGACTCTTAATGAAGAGCATCTTTCTTAATTGATCTTTATCTCACTCTTAATGAAGAGTATTTTTCTTAATTGATCTTAATATTCTCCCCCTCAAAATATGACATAAAGTTTACTGCCATAATTTCGAGAACTATTCAGAAAACCTGTGAATGAGGAGACACTTATAACTTACTTCATTCACATGATTATGTCATGTAAACAAAGTTATTTCTTCATCCGTTTAGGAGTACACTTTTCTTATTTCACTTCAAGAACTCAACGAGGTCTTTTATTAACTGTACTTTTGCAAGTCACGTTTGCATCTTTTTCTTGTGTTTTGATTAGTATTGACCATGATAGTGCATTTCTATTGTGCCATGGTTAATACTAGGATAGCATAAGAGCTACCCAAACTTCTCTCGCTATGCAGGATAAAAAACATGAGTTATCACAAAACTTCTCCCACCATGCAGGATTGACTAGCATAAGTACTATGCTAAACTTCTCCCCATGCGGGATACATCTATACGAAAACTTAGTCATGATGGTTAAAACATTCACTTATACTTCATTTTCTAATTAAATCTTCCCATTGGATCCAATTTAATCAGAAAATTAGTAAGTTAACAAAAAGTTGTCCTGAACTGGCTTGACTCAAGCCTTTTCTTTCTCATACCCCAGCATTGCAGCCCGTTGGCATGAAGCCGAGTGATCTCGTCGGTTAAATAAACAAGGTGCTTCTGCATCAATTCTACATCACCGTTGAGCAGAAAATAGAATTAATGCATAAAACTTATAAATCAACTTGAAATACATATAAATACTCTTCAAAATTAAATTCTCCCATTGGTTTGAATTTAATTAGAAGATAATGAACACTTTATCGCAGCGGAAACATGTTCATAAAATACATTCTATTAGTTCAGGAGCATTTCTTGGTCCTTATCTACTCTCTGAAAAATTGACCACATTGGTGTAAATTTTATCAGAGATTTAAACCTTAAACTTGAACTCATTATAATATTGTCATCATCAACGTTGATTAGAAAATAACAATACCATAATCTGACTTAAACAAAATGGACTACTCCTCTAATTTAAATTTTTTTGTCGGTTCCAATTTAAATAGAGGATAAACATAATCATAATTTACTATATATAACTGTTCTTCAAATTAAATTCTCTCGTTGGTTTGAATTTAATTAGAAGATAATCAACATTAAACTTTGCAGCGAAAACATAAAAAAATTATTTATCTATTTTTCAGAAGCATTTTACTTTACTCATCTACTCTCTGAAAAAATAATCCCGATGGTTCAAATTTTGACAGAGATTCAAAACTTGACAAAATTCATCAAAACTGCTTCTGAAAGTAATAAAACTGAAAACTATTTACTCCGTTCATTTTGGCCCAAATGAGAAAATTTGGCATGCGGCCCATCTCGCCAGCGCGCTCCTACTCACGGCCCAGCGCGCGAAAGCATGTCCCAGCGGCCTGCTTCACCCGATGCACGCGCCCGCTCCCCCGCACCCAAGCCGCAACTTGGGCTTAGGCCAAGAATTCGCTGCCCCGCCTGGGCCAAAAGTCAGCCCGATCAATCTCGGCTGTTGATCTCGATCTGACGGCGGTCCACGCTTTGCGCTCGAACAAAAACCCGTCCACGCCGCTCAGTCAAACCCTAACCTCATTCTGAACTCCCGTTCCTCTCTCCTTTCTTCGCCATGGCAGCCGGCTGACGCTCCACTTCTCCCCAACGGCGGTCGGCGGTGGCGGGACTTCGTCCCGCACGACGGCGGTGGTGACGGCAGTGAGTGTTCCTAGGTAGGATCCTCCCCTCTCTGTCCTTTCTCATTCTTGCGATCTAGGGTTAGGTTTTAGGAAAAACTTGGAAATCTCTCGGCTTCTTCTAATTTATTTTCTCTTTTCTACCCTGATCTACACACTAGAACCTGGCTTTGGTATCATTGATGGGATTTGAAGGACCTCTAGGTGCAGATCTAGTGGGTAAAACTTGACTTAGATGTAAGATTGACTTTATGATGTACCTTGCCTAAGGGCAGTTGCGGCCATGGTACCGCATTGACGTGGTCGCCGATGTCGTAGCAGTGCAGGCGCGGTGCAGTGACGGCGGTCGAAAGGCGATGGCACTTCCCGTCGCTCACAGCGCCCCTTTAGATCGGACTAGGGTTAGGAACTTTGGGGTGGGATTGGTGGCTCCAGCGAACCTCGTGTCTTGTGCCTCAACCCCCACCATCCTTTTATGGCACTGCGCGACGGGGGACCATCAGCCAGGAGAACCGGCTGAGCGCCTCCAATCAGGGCGCGGATCAAGGACCCAATTGACTATTGGGCCAACTAGTGGAGATCATCCTAACAAAAAGATCTTCAGAAAATTAAAAAATTGTCTGTGTAGTGAGCCACCACGAGGTGGGTGGCGCCTAGAATTAGAATGGGCAAGGATGGTGAAGGAGATTAAGATCAAACTCTTTGAGGATTTGAGGATACCATGTTAGCACAACTAGAACCAAGGCCACATTGTGTGTGGGACAAATCCGACTCGTGTGGACATAACAAATAAAAGAGAACATGTTCGCAAAAAAAGAGAACATAGGTGGGCCGTTTGGGCGTAGAATGGAGGACCTGTTTAGTCATTCATGGAGCCCAGGCCAGAAGAATGATAGATGTATTTGGAAGCCCATGCCTATCTGGGTGGGTGAAGAGGAATACCCTACCCAATGGGAAGAGATGCGAAGGGGAGCTCATTTGGCAAAGAAGATTGCTAGGGTTAGGCCACCATAACCTCAATCTGTCTCCTATGCGAAGGCGGATATGATTTCGGAGCTTTCGGTGGTGTCTTGCTGCTATTCCTAGGAGCCATTGGATAGTTTAAGCGACAACCACGGGTGGGCACCAAATGTTGTCCTCGACCGAAGTCTTAGGCAGTGGGTCGTCAAACTCACAACAACAAAATACAAGATAGGAACATAGCGAAGGATTCATTTCAGAAATATTGAAGTCGTCCTCACTTTTGTTTGCTTCGAGGCACTATTTACAGGGTCTTTTTACAACACGAGGACCATAATACCCCACCTCTTTCATAGATATACCAAGAATATTAATTCCTTTTGGCAGGGGCCTTACGGTCCAATTCGCATAGGAATACAAATGGTATTTGCCTGCTCCCGGGTGCTTGGGACCCTCGCCAGGGTGCTACCTCTTCACTACCTTCGTCCGGCTCCTTTGCCTATGCTTCGTTTGGTCACGAGCGTGCTCCGTTGCCCTCTTCGCCAACGACTCTGCGCCTTTTCTCTCCTAGCAAAAAAATATGTTCCCTGCGAGAAAGATCCGAAATAGGTGGACTTCGATCGACCTCACGAGCAAGGAAGCCGTAGCGAGCAGCATGTACGAGAGTAGGATACGACCCGCGTGCGCGATGCAACTGCCCGACAAGGATTATATATGCTCGTAATTGCTAGAGCTCGGACGTCTGATCTAGACACTAGCGTCTAGACGCTCACGCCAGCTGGGCCTGCCCCATGCGCCTGCCCACACGCCTGTGTGCTTCATGTGGGGGCCCATGCCGCTCCGTTTGCAGCGCATGACTCCATCTGCGCCCGTTCTTGTTTCCCACGCCTGCCGCTCGTGCCCCTCCACTCCCACATGCATGCACACGGGCCCGGCAGCTGCAAAGCAGGAGACTATGATAGGTGGGTCTCACTACAACATTCAAACATCAAATCTACTTCTACAACATCTACATGAAACCTTTGCAATGTACGTCTAAAGCAGATAAAAATTTAGGACATATAGTTGAAACACCATTGCAACATGTGCAACATCCCGATCTACTTTTAAAACATCCAAATGCAACACTTGCAACATACAAAAGAAGACAAATAAAACACTTGAGACATGCGTCTGAAACACTTGAAAGATACGTGTACAAAAAATAGATGAAGCATTGGGGATAAACACTTGCAACAAACGTGTACAACTATTGCAGCATATGTTACATCCCGATCTACTTTTGTAAGATCCACATGAAACACTTGCAACATCCAGATGAGACATCTAAAACACTTAAAACATACTCTTGCAACATGTCTGAAAAACGTCTAGAAACATTTGAAACACAGCATCGCTGCGCGGCCATGACCAACCTGGTGGGGAACTGCGGTGGCTCATGCCTCCCCTTCTTGCCGACGGCGCGAGGAGGATGGGAGCCCAGGCGCAGGCTCCCCTGCTTCCCCTTCCGTAACGGGCGAGGTGGATCGGCACGGCGCTGGATGGTGCGCGCCCGCACGCCCCGCCATGCCCGCCGTCGGCCAAGGGAGAGGAGACGCTGTCGGATCTGAGGAGGGCGCCGCCACCGAGGTAGGGGAGGGGCTCGAGCCCACCGGTCAAATCCGGTGGGATGCGGGGGAGGGTCGTTGCCGCCATGAAGTGGGGGAGGAGACGCCATGGAGGCCACCGGACTTGAGGGAAGACGCACGTGAAGGAGGAGTGCCGCTGGATCCATGGGGGGAGGGAGAGGAGAGGAGGACGCATTGGCGGTCACAGCGGTGATTTTTTCTGAAGAATGGAGACAGCGGGCTGCGGTTAGTAACTTGTGGATGAGAGGCCATGAGCCATATGCGGACGGAGGCGGTGCGGACAGAGTCCATTCCAGAGCTGGCGACTCGAGCGACTCAGGCGGGGTCCGTCCATGCGGACGGATGACCGAACATGAGCATTACCGATATACATTATATATGTGTATAATGTACATAAATACAGTCAAATATAGTAACTATGTATACAGTTGTTGTTGGCTTGACTCTGAAATCCCAGAAGAGCACCAGGGTCATAGACCAGGCCCCCGGTTCAACCGATCCGACATGCATCTCAGCCAAATCCTGACCAGAGGCATGCATGGATCAACGTGGACCAAGCAAAGTACACAGCACAGTAATATTACTTGGCGATTAAAGTGCCATACAGATCAGATACAGGTGGCTGGCGGCTGCACTACAATATGGTACACCACCTGGTCCTTTTTTCCCCACTGCTGCTGCCGGAAATGGAACGAGTGGCTGGACGTTTCGGATGCGTCGTTTGGGCCTTTGGGTTGTCCTTGCCTTTGGGTTGCTGCTCTCCCTCCTCGCGCTGCTGTTGCTGTTGTTGCTGCTGCTGCTGCTGCTCTTCCTCGTCATCCTCCTCCTCCATGAATAAGAAGTTTGCTCGCTGGGACTTCTCTGCTAGATCCTACAACAATTAAAATGCATATATACACACATATATCTATATATATGCATCGATCTCCAGTATATAGTGATCGCCAGACCGCACCTCCCAAAACAAAAGGCTCTAACAGATAAAAGATTGTAGCTGAATCGAACAACGAAACAAAAGGAGACGATGTTCTTGGTAGACAACAAAAGTAAATCGATGTTCTTGGTGTTGTAGTGATTACCGTACCATGGCCGCAGGCTTAGCTTGCTTTAATTTGGAGATGGACGGAGACGACGTCACTGCCCCCAGGAACTAGGTTTCGAACTGCAAAACCATATCTTGGGTCGAGTATGAGAGAAGAAGGTGAAGAACACAAGTATATATACACACACGCGCCGCCACGCAAGCAGACGCATCGTATCGGATATATGGATGGAATGCAGTGTTCCTTTTTCTTTTAATTAAATTCGTGGAAGGATATATGCCTAGCTTGTGGCGACAGCTAGCTCGCTAGATTGGCTTAAGAGTTTTTTTATGAAAAAGATTAGCTTAAGAGTTACAAAAGCCAGAGATGGATGTGGATGGGGACAACGTAGATGCCCTGATGTCGAATTTAGTGAGGAAAAGAAGAGAGAGAGAGAGGATGAACATCGAATAGAAGTTGGACGGCCGGCATGTCCAAGATATGATTCCTGACGTGGATTTTTATTCGACTTCGACTGTTGTGAGAGTACCGTGACATTGGCATTCCGCGTGTAACGCGGTGTACCCATGTTTGTGTTAGAATGATCTCAAATCTAACTGGACCCAATGGCTCAGTTAGACCTTTGATTCGCGTTCTGATCGGGGCGCTCAGCCCACCATGGCTGGAGGGCCCTGTCACCCTGTGCTATAAAAAGAGGTGGGAGCCGGCGGCTCTTATCACGAGGTTGATCTGAGCCGACCTCCCCACTGACAAACCCTAAACCCGATCTAAGTGAGGGGCGCAGCCAGTGACGGGAAGTACCTCCACCGCTGCACTGCGCCGCCGTTGATCTTCACCGCCGGCACCGCATCTTCGACCCGTCTTCCCCAACCGTCGCTGCCCGTGCGCAGACTACATCAACGAACCCGATGGCGGCCTCCGAACCCTCCCCCTCTGCCGTGTCAGGTTCGGTACCTTCCCCCTTCCCTCTCTGTCTCTTTAGTTTTATAAGCACTAGGATGTACAACGTCTATTTTATCCCGAATACAATCAGTCTATGGCTAGATCTATGATCCTAGTGTTCCTACAGTTATGACAATGGTACTAGAGCAACGTTTAAGTATAGATCTAGCTTATCAGTTAAGATCCTTTCGGATCTGAGAAAAGAAGGGGTCTCGGAAGAAAGCCGAACCCTAACCCTAACTGGGTTAAAGAAAGGAGGGTTTCGGTTGAACCCTAACCCTAACTGGGGATTAAAAGAAGAGGGTTTCGGCCTTAAGATTGTAAGAGCCGAACCCTAAACCCGTAAAAGTCTTCAACGGAGAAGAAAAACAGTAAAACCCTAACCCTAACTTCGATCTCTAATCCCCAAATCGGTTGAATCCGAACAAATGAAGCAAATCCGAAGGGGGGAGAAGGGGAAAGGGGTGGCCTACCTTGCCGCTGCGCAGCACTGCTGTCACGCCGGCGCGCGGGGAAAAGAAGACCGAGCCGAGGGCGCAGCTCGTCGGGCTCTAGCCAAAGGGGCGTCGCGGACAGGCCGCTCGACGGCGGCGCGCTCACCCGCTGGGGAGCGCGCACGCCGGCGAGGGGGCTGGCGACGGCACCAGCGCTCCACCGATTCGCCGCTTGAGTCACTCGATGGCTGTTGTTGCTTCGCTGAGGAAAGAAAGAAGAGAGAGCGGCGAAGAGAGAGAGAGAGAGAGAGAGAGAGAGAGAGAGAGAGAGAGAGAGCAAAGAGCAGAATGAACGCTAGGGTTTCAAGGCGCCGCTGCGGTCGGCGTTTTGATCCTGCGATGCGCGCGGACGGCCATCGGATCGGCGCGGACGGCCGAGATTGATCGGGCTATTTCGGGGCCCAGGCGGGCGCGCGCGGTAGCGCGGCTTAGGCGGCCCAGGCCCAGGTTGCGGCCTGGGTGCGGCCGGGCGTCGCGCAGAGGTGGTGGGCCGGGCTGTTTTGTCGGCCGGGTCGAATGATCAGTGCTGTTTGAGTCATTTTTGTTTTTTCCTTTTCCAGTAAAATTTTTTATTTCCTGGAAAATGGAAATTGGCTCAAAAGAAAATAGAAAAAGAGGATTTTCCTGTGGGTAAAATTCAAGAAAATGAGTTCATTTTTTCCGCTGCGTATTTAAAGATGTTATTTTCATTATTAAATTCAAACCATCGGGAGAATTTAATTTTAAAAAATAGATATGTTTTAATTGATCATAATATTGTTATTATTCTGACCAACGTTGATTAATGGCAATATTATGATGTTTTGTCTTGCATCAATTCTATTTCTGCCCAACGATGATGTAGAATTAATGTAGAGAACAATTATATGTTGTAATTTTGGCCAACGTTGGAAATAAGGCATGCAATTGTTATTGTTATTATTTATGTCCTCACACTATTTGAATTGTGTTTTCAGGTGGATATAACTTGATGAGTTGTATCAAAGAAATCCCCACTCTCAAAGGTGATAACTACATTGAGTGGAAGAAAAAGATCGACCTGGCCTTCATCTTAGATGAGGTGGATTGGGTAGTCACCACACCGTGTCCCACAGAGCCTGTGGCACCGATGAGGGAGACAAACGAGTCTGATGCCGCTTGGGCAACTAGAGAGGGATTTTACCTCCCTAAAGATATCTTATAACCTTGAGCATAGGAAGTTGGTCACTGTCAACAAGAAGTGTTTGGCTGTGATAAAGAACACGATTGAGCCTGCAATTGTGGGCTCAATCCCAGAGTGTGACACCGTCATCGAGTATCTCGAAAGAATAAAGAGTCAGTTCACTAGCTCTTCAAAGACATATGCTACCCAGCTGATAAAGCAGCTGCTAACAGAGAGGTACTCAAGTAATGGTAGCATTAGAGAGCATATACTAAGGATGAGCAATTTAGCATCCAAGCTAAAACCAATGGATCTGTCTCTCAAGGATGAGTTCCTTATCCATCTGATTTTTATTTCCTTGCCAAAAGAGTTTGACACTTTTGTTGTCAACTACAACATACAGCCCGAGAAATGGGACATGGAGAGGCTCATGGCTATGTGTGTGCAAGAAGAGGAGAGGATGAAAGCTGCCAATGGTGGCTCTATCAATTATTTGAAAGACAACAAGAAACAGAATAATAATGCCAACTTCTCCTCAAAGTCAAAGGGAAAGGGCCCCATGCTGCATAAGCCTCAGCAGAACCAGTTCACTATAGAGAAAGACCAATGTCTCTATTGCAAGAAGACGGGACATTATAAGAAAAATTGTCTTGATTACTTAAAGATGATCATGGCAAAGAAAGGTTAGAACATTATTACGTTCATAAATGAATCCCTATATGTACAGTATTCAAAATCTACTTGGTAGATTGACTCAGGTGCAATTGTTCATGTTGCTAATTCTTTACAGAGATTTTGTTCGACGAGGACTACGGAAAGAAGCGAAAGACACATTAAAGTCGCAAATGGAGTCCGAGCAGAAGTTGAAGCCGTTGGCGATCTTTCTCTAGAGCTTGCTGATGGTTTCAAACTTATACTTAGAGATGTTCTTTATGTTCCCTCGTTACAAAGAAACTTAATAAGTGTTTCATGTTTGGACAATGATGGATATGATTGCCATTTTAGAAATGGCAAATGTAAGATAACATTTAATGATGCATGTGTTGGTCTTGCTATCTTACAAAATGAGCTTTATTTGTTATCACTACATGATGATGTGAATGTTGTATGCGATGATGGGAATATTGCGTGCGACAATGTGAATGTATCCTCGTTTACGGATGTAAACAGAAAACGAAAGAGAGCTCACGATGCGTTGTCGAAATTATTGCACTGTCGTTTAGGCCATATTTCGAGGGGGAGAATAGAAAGACTAGTTAAGAATGATATTCTTCCTCCATTAGAGCTCTCAGATTTAGAACGATGCAGAGATTGCATAAAAGGAAAGTATATAAAGAAAATTAAGAAAGATGCCAAACGAAGCGTAGGAATTCTACAGATTATTCACACAGATATCTGTGGTCCCTTCCCTGTAAAGAGTGTGGATGGTTTTGATTCATTCATAACATTCACAGATGATTACTCCCGTTATGGCTATATTTATCCAATCAAAGAAAGAACAGAAGCATTGGATAAATTTAAGATATTTAAGGCAGAAGTTGAAAACCAACACAAATTAAAGATTAAGATAGTCAGGTCCGATCGTGGGGGAGAGTACTACGGTCGGCATACCCCATATGGCCAAGTTCCTGGACCTTTTGCAAGGTTCTTACAGGAGAATGGCATAGTAGCCCAGTATTCTACACCGGGCGAACCTCAGTAGAATGGAGTAGCTGAAAGACACAATCATACCCTGATGGATATGGTGCACAGTATGATAAGTTACTCTACCTTACCGATGAGCCTGTGGATGGAGGCGTTAAAAACCACCATTCATATTCTCAATAGAGTACCAAGTAAGTCGGTGCCCAAAACACCCTATGAGTTGTGGATAGGAAGAGTACCCTCACTAAACCACTTACGTGTGTAGGGGAGTCCTGCTGAGGCTAAAGTATTTAACCCAAACATTGGAAAGCTAGATCCCAAAATAGTGAGTTGCCATTTCATTGGTTACCCAAAAAAGTCAAAAGGTTTTTGTTTCTACTGTCCAGATAGACATACAAAGTTTGTGAAAACGAGACACGCAGTCTTCCTAGAGGATGAAACGATAAGGGGGAGCATGGTAGCTTGAGAAATTGACCTTGAAGAGAAATGGGTGTATACGCCCACTCCAATGATTCATGAGCCAATTTTCTCACTACCTGCTGTCACTGCACCGACAGTGCAAGATACTGTGGTGCCAGCACCTGTTATTATCCCGCCTGTGGCAACAATGAATGATGATGAGGAACCTGTTCTTCAGGATCCTGTAGAACCTATTGCTACAAATGAGGGGGAGCAACAACAGCCTCAAATAGAAGATGTGCCAAATGTGGAGGCCCCTAGAAGGTCTCAAAAAATTAGAAAATCAGCTATTCCTACTGATTGTGAAGTGTATAACACTGAGCAATTTCAAATGGAGGATGATCCCACCTCATTTGAAGAAGTCATGAGAAGTGATCATTCATCAAAGTGGCTTGAGGCCATGGAAGATGAAATGAGATCTATGAATGCCAATAAAGTTTGGGATTTGGAAATAATTCCTAAAGGAGCCAAAATAGTAGGCCGTAAATAGGTCTACAAAACAAAAATTGATTCTCAAGGGAATATAGAGAGATATAGAGCGCGACTTGTAGCAAAAGGCTTTACACAAAGAGAAGGGATTAATTACAACGAGACCTTTTCTCCAGTCTCATGTAAGGATTCCTTCAGAATCATAATGGCATTAGTGGCACATTATGATTTAGAATTACATCAGATGGATGTAAAGACGACATTTCTCAATGGGGACTTGGAGTAACATGTTTACATAGCACAACCGAAAGGTTTTGTCATGGAAGGAAAAGTATGAATGGGATGCCGCCTAAAGAAATCCATTTATGGATTAAAACAAGCTTCAAGATAGTGGTACTTAAAGTTTGATCAAACAATAAGAAATTTTGGGTTTAAAGAGAATGTAGAGGACAATTGTGTCTACACAAAGTTTAAGAATGGAAAGTTCATTTTCCTTGTCCTATATGTGAATGATATCTTACTTGCTAGTAGTGATGTCAGTCTACTACTAGAAACAAAGAAGTTTTTGTCCTCAAAATTTGATATGAAAGATCTTGGTGAAGCTTCATTCGTTCTAGGGATCGAGATTCACCAAGATAGAAGTAAAGGGGTATTAGGACTGTCACAAAAGGCATACATAGAGAAAATCTTAAAGAAATTCAGTATGCACAAATATAGTCTCTCACCTGCTCCTATAGTCAAGGGCGACAGATATGGGGATTTTCAATGCCCTAGGAACCAATATGAGATCGATCAAATGAAAACGGTTCCATATGCTTCAACTGTCGGAAGCTTGCAATATGCTCAAGTATGTACGTGCCCTGACTTGGCATTTGTTACCGGGTTACTTGACAGATTCCAGAACAATCCTGGAATAGAACATTGTAAATTGGTAAAGAAAGTCTTGCGTTATTTGCAAGGAACGAAAGGCCTCATGATGACATATAGAAGATCTGATTCACTCCATATAGTGGGATATTCAGATTCTGATTACACGGGAGATGATAGAAAATTCACGTCTGGATATGTATTCACTCTCGTAGGGGGAGCTATTTCATGGAAAAGCTCAAAGCAAACCGTCACTACATCGTCCATAATGTATACCGAGTTTGTAGCGTGTTATGAGGCAACGGGGCAGGTGAACTGGCTAAAGAAGTTCATACTCGGTTTAAAGGTGGTTGACGACATCTATAGGCCACTAAAGTTATACTGCGATAATAATCCGGCAGTACAGTATGCTCACAACAATAAGTCAAGTGGTGCGGTCAAACACATTAACATAAAGTATTATGTTATGAAAGATAAAGTCTGGGATCAAGTCATAAGTCTTGAGCATATAAGTACAATAAAGATGCTCGCGGATCCGCTTATAAAAGGCTTACCACCCAACGTGTTCAGAGAACATGTAGCCGGCATGGGTTTAAGGGAAAGCCTATAATTCCTAGACAAAAGAAGGCCCAAAGATAAGTATATATTTCAGAACAGAGTAGTATGTTGTAGCTGTTAAATCTATCGACAATGGACCGTGATGATGAGACATGCTCTATGCACTAATCTGTAATGGAATAAACAAAAGTAAATGATATGAAAGTAAAAGATGGAAAGAGATCAAGGGGAAGATTTTTAGATTGATCTTAAACCTAACTGGACCCAACGGCCCAGTTAGGCCTTTGATTCGCACCTTGATCGGGGGCACCCAGCCCACCATGGCTGGAGGGCCCCTGTCACCCTGCGCTATAAAAAGAGGTGGGGGCGGCGGCTCTTATCATGAGGTTGACCTGAGCCGACCTCCCCAGCGACAAACCCTAAACCCGATCTAAGTGAGGGGTGCAGCCAGTGACGGGAAGTACCTCCACCGCTGCACTGTGGCGCCATCGATCTTCACCGCCGGCACCGCATCTTCGACCCGTCTTCCCCGACCGTCACTGCTCGTGCGCAGACTACATTAACAAACCCGATGGTGGCCTCCGAACCCTCCCCCTCTGCCGTGTCAAGTTCGGTACCTTCCCCCTTCCCTCTCTGTCTCTTTAGTTTTACCAGCACTAGGATGTACAACGTCTATTTTATCCCGAATAGAATCAGTCTATGGCTAGATCTATGATTCTAGTGTTCCTACAGTTATGACAGTTTGGACCTCTATAGACTTTTACAGTATCACCACCAGTTAGCTCCTCTTTTTTTCCTTTTTTACTATATCGGCTATGTGTAATTTTGCCCATTTTCTTTTTAACCTTCTTTGTATCGTGAACTCTGTTGTAAAGAATTGTTCTCAAATTAATAAAAGCCAGTAGGGGATTACCCCTCCTGTATTCATAAAAAAACTATATCGGCTATAGGGGGTTATTCACATGATAGGAGTGCTCTTTTTCACTATTACTTTTCTAAAAATAAATAAAATTACGGAAATGCTGGGGTCAGGGCGACCGACCATCCGGACGCCCCCGTTGTCGTCGGCCGCGACGGTACGAAGGGCCCACCTAACCTGGATGCCTCCACCAATCGACTGTTTGAAAAAAAATGTTCGGCTGTCTTCTTCACTCCCTATCGGAACCATTTCCCCATTCACATTGGCCACGTCCGCCGCGGCATGCATTTCCACCACCACACCATGGTTGCCCTGGCTCCTGCTTCACCGCGCTGCGCGCGCTCCTCCTGCTCCTCTTCCGTATGCCCGCGCCCGCCGCTCCTGCTTCGCGCGCTCGCCCTATTGCTCCTGCCGCTGCTCCTGCTCCGCTACCCGCCCCACCCGACGATGCCGACAGGCGCTGTCAGCGCAAGGAGAAGCGTCAGGCCTTGGCGTGGAAGCCCTCCGGCCTTGCCTCCTGCTACGGCTGCGGCACGCCGGCGCCCTGATGTAGGCGGCGGAGGAGGCCACACCGGGATACGATGCATGTTGCAAGTGTATAATTCAAATGTTTCAGTTGTTTTAGAGGTATGTTGAAAGTGTTTCATACGGATGTTGCAAAAGTAGATCAGGATGTTACAAAAGTAGATCAGGATGTTGTATATGTTGCAATGGTTCTACACGTATGTTACAAGTGTATGTCCCCAATGTTTCATCTGTTTTTTCAGACCTATGTGTGCAAGTGTGTTTATCTCGATGTTGCATATGTTTCACACATATGTTGCAAGTGTGTTTATCTACTTGTTGCGTATGTTAGCAATGGTTTTCAAGTATTTTTTGCAAGTGTTTCATCTGTCTTTAGACGTATGTTACCAGTGTTGCATCTGAATGTTTTAAAAGTAGATCGGGTGGTGCATATGTGATGCGCGTGGAACGACACCAACGGTCCCTATGGGTGTGGGCCCACGGCTGGGCGCGTGAAAAGTAGGCATAAGCGGGGGGGGGGGGGGGGGGGGGGCGGCTAGGAGTGCAGGCGCGCGCTGGGGAAACGAATCAGCCCGGGCCAGCACTTCCGATAAATTTACTTCTCATAGAGCACTAGTTTTTTTTTTAGAAATTCATAGAGCACTAGCTTATATTAAGAAAATTAGAAGCAGATCGATCTCTGTCAAACCATCTGTAGCGCCAGCGTTCGTCCAGCAGGTTGATTTGGTAGATGGGCCGTAGAGCCCCAGTATCCTCCAAAGGAAGTGCGGAGCGATGGGCCACGTCCTCTGGCCTTTCCAGCCCAACACTAGATGGGCCGTAGAGCCCCAGTATCCTCCAAAGGATGCGGCGGGGGCTGTGGAGCGCAAGAACTTGGTCTGAGAATTAAAGTTTCAGCAATGTTCTCACATCATCCACTCGAAAACAAAAAAAAAAAGCAATGTTCTCACATCCAAAGTCATAAGCTTCTTGCTTTTATTTCTGGAGACCCTGTATATGTAAAAACGTGCAAAAAAAATATATGTAAAAACGTGCAAAAACATTTCCAGAGGTGCCATATTTCGTGAATAATGCTGCAGATTCAGTATTCAGTATTGGTGGTGCAAGGCCCCTCCAGTGTGATAATGCAGATTCTAGCAAAACTTCGCTGCAAAAATCCTTCAAGGCTTGTGGTATTATATATTTTGTTGCTTCCTGATAATGTTCCCTCATACTTTCATGATTTTTTTTGTCTGTTGATTTTTTTGCAGACATCCAATTATGCAGATGCAATTGCTCTAAAAGCAGAGTAGCAGAATGGAGCTGCATGTGTTAGGAATATGCATTTCCCTGTTGAGTTTCAGAACATGTTGACTGAACATTTTCGTTGTCTTTTCAAAAAGTTTGTATTAGCTTATGTAAGCTCGGCTGTTCATCATCGTCGATGTTTCAATTTGTTGCGGATACTTACAAAAACTTTGGTCCATTGGTTGCTAGGTGCTACTATATACTACGGCTGCTTGGTGTCTGCAAACAGAGCCCGATGTCTCAGTTGGAGTAGCAGGTTTAGGAAAACATGAGAAGAACGGGCATCCATAATAAAAAAAGTCGACACCAATCAAGTCAACCTATAATCAACTTAATATCGTTTTTGTGAAAGATCATAATCAACTTAATGTCAACAGAAAATATTTTAGAACACGCTGGAGCACAGGTTAATGAGTTCTGAGAGAGGTAGGATAATCAATTTTGGTTCAATCAACCAAATTTATCCAGTAAGCTTTAAATACTAATGTAATGTGAGATTGTAAAACGTGCTAGATCGAGCACGGGATAATGGAGTCATGACAATCACAATTGAAACAAATGATGGCGTGGCTTTCAGAAACAGAACACACGCATATATAGAGAGATAACGGAGTATAATGTCAACATGTCAGAGCTGAAATTTAAGACAGTAGATTACACTGTAGCAGCAGCTAAGAAAAGATAGAACTAGCAATATATAGGAAGTGGTTAAATCGAGAAGAATAAAACTTGCAGAAATGTCACGAGGTGCCCCCATCAACCTGCCGATCCGGAGTGGTACGGGACTATAGCTAGTTGTCTTCCTTGTCCCACGGCCTGTGGTGTTAGAGGCAGTAAATTTATGTGATCAATGTCCTAATAAAAACACAAATTCAGGCAAATACTCATAGGAATTGAAAAGCAAAGTTATCTAAAAAAATGTACCTGTGTACTAGGGCGCAATGCTGGTTGACTCGGATGACCATTAGTGGCGTCTCGAAACATAGCACAGAAAACATCAAACCTGGCAGAGCCGCTCCTTGTGGTAACCTCTCCTTATACGCCCTGTTCGTTTGGGCTGGTTTAGCTTATAAGCCATGGCTGAAAGTACTGTTAGCTAGTTTAGTGTGAGAGAAAATTACTGTTTGTTGGATGATAAGCCATGGCTTATAAGTCAGATACGAGCAAGCGAACATGCTGATAGTCTCTGGAACATTTGTTCCATCATTGCTGTCACTTTGCAGCTGCATGTTGGAGCTGCATGATCGGACTTCGGTAATTTTTGAAGACTTTCGAAGGCAACTGCAGGTTACTTTCTTCATGGACGTTATTATACTACTCAGCTAGAGTATTTGGACAGTGAGGAACAAATTTATTTTCGAAGGCGCGCAGCCATTTATTGATGCTGTCAAATTGGTTTTTCGTCAGGTGTTTGCCATGGTTATCCATCGGGCGAAGAAGAAATACTTTCCGCAAATTGCTTCATGGAGAGATACTCTGTTGTAATCTTCTTAATTATCTTTCTCTCCTTTGTTTCTTGAATCGCTTTGTACAAACGTTTTCTACTTTTCAATAAAAATTTACAGTAGAGGTTGATGCTTATAGTCTCTGGCCCCACCCAATCCGGAGGTTGATGCTTGCGAGATGCTCCAGCCCGATGGGTCCAGTTGCTCTGTCACATTCAGTCGGATCGATCATTAACCACATTTCTTGGAGGTTAGGCATTGCCCCGACCTCGAATTCCAGGTGTGATGTGCTTTTTATCTCCAAATCAAAATGTGTGAGAAGCTTGGGCCTCCTATCACGATGCCTTCTGTAGGGATATCGCCTTCCACACGCAGGCTGAGTATGATGAGGTTGGGTAGCATGCCCATGATGGCTATGTCATCCCACATGAAATGGGACACCTCCTTCACCCCAAATCTCAATTTTTGAAGGTTATGGAGACCTCCGATCCACCTTGGAACTCTGGAGAATGTCCATCCCGCCACATCAAACACATCAAGGAAGGGGAATGGAGGCAAAACCCAACTTCTGAGGGCATCTGCGCAGCATGAAAATGGGTAAGAATTCACACAGAGCATTCTCAAGTTGCAGAGCTCCTCCAGGCAGACATCCATGTCGTCGTCATCGATATACATGCACAGGCTGGTCCCTCCACAAGACAGCTGAGCTCCAGCTCTTCCAGATTGGTGAGCTCGCCAAGGCCCTCAATAGTTTCATCAGACGAATCTGCCGGCAGCCTAAAGCGCCTTAGAGTACGCAGCGACTTCACCTTGCCAATCCCATCAGGCAACGTCTTCAAGCCCCTTACAATGAAATGGGACAGGCATGGCAAATGGACGATATCTGTTGGAATGCTCAAAACATCAAGGTCAATTTCCAGTGTCTCTAAACGATGCATTCTCCGAACCTGATTAGGTAGCACCACGAGGCATTCCTGTCCACTAAGATACCATGCCTCACTTGCAACCTTTAAGTATCTCAGTTGCGACAGCTGACTGACACATGTAAGGTCCACCCTCTTTACATGCCTAGCAAAACCAAGTAAGGAACCTCAACTCCGACAAAGGACGCACACAGTTTGCCCCAAAGACAGACAGAGATCTAACTTGTGATAGACGATGCCGCCTACCAATGTCGGTCACATCAGCTGCCGTTTCATCCTCTTGCGGCACTCGGTTCTATACAAGACCAGATACACATTATATATGAGTTAAGAAAGTCAAATCTCACATATAATTATAAATAAGGGTAATATCAATAAACAATGCTTAATATATAACGTACTTAGTATAAAAAATATAACCTTAGATAGCAAACAGCGGAAAGACAACTCAGATCTTCGGAGGAAGACTCCAATTCACAGGGACAACTAACTGCTTGATCACAAGACTAACTCTTCCAGACTAGCAATCTGGTACCCATATGAGATTTTTCTAAAGATTTAAAAAGTAAAGCAAGCGTAAGTACATGCCGTACTCAACAAATATAACATGGGGTTCATGAGGCTCAAAAGGTTGACACTGGTTTAACTGCGATTAGCTTTTAATGAGTCATCTTTTAGCAATTGGGTGGCAACAAGTTTATTCACAAGCCCATGTAAACACATGATCAGGTAAACATGAATAATGAATAGCATAAATAGTAATCATTAGTGAACATCTTCATCATAAGTATCATCAGTGTTCATCATCTATTCCGTAAGGGTTCCAAGGCCGTTCGTGACCGTGAGCATGGCTGATATACCAGCTTTACACTCTGCAGAGGTTGTACACTGTCACTGTGAGTCGTAATTTATCCTTTCGTCCGAGATAGCTAATCTCTTGACCCATTTCCAAGGAAGGTCGACAGGGTTTACTATGAAGTCTTTCAAAGGTTTGTCTAAAAGTTAGAGCCATTAGATTCACTCGGCAAACAGATATAGGAACCACCTGTCGAATGACACAATTCCATCACGACTATACACATAAGAGTAGAGGCTGTCATATACCCAATTCGTCAAGCCATTCTTACGTCAATAAAGATAACCTCTAACAAGCTAGAAAAGGTCCTCATACTGAGCTAAAGCCAGAGCCATGTAACCCTCATAGCTGTCCTGTAAGTCCCGGATGATCACTTACAGATAAGTCCTTAGGGAGAGGAATCTAGAGCACCATAAAATAGCCCAATGCTCTAGCCCCCTGGTTTCATGTTTCGCCCAATGCGAAGGTGTATTAGCCGATCTGAGCCGTTGGATCAAAGATGGACGGCTCCGATTAGATGGGAAGGGGAGAGAGTCATCGGCGACGAGCTAGGTTGGCGACGAGCTAGGACGGCAGCGCACGGCGAACTCGGACTGGGGATCGGGAGAGACCGTGAGGGCACGGTGATGGCGCAGGGCTCGCTCGAGCGGCTCGGGAGCAACGGCGATGATACGGCGAGCTCGTGCAGGCGCAAAGGAGCGAGAGGGGAAGGATACAAGATATCGGCGGCTTTCTTACCTTCATGCGCAGCTCGGGAACACGGTCGCAACGGTAGAAGAGCAGCGACGATGGAGATCAATGCGGCGGCGGCGTTTCTAGGGTTTTGGCGACGTGGCAAGCTCAAGCAAGGGCAGCTGGGCGTGCTATGGTTGCGGGTAGGGGTGCGGCGCGGCTCAGGGCTGCCTTTTATGAGGCCAAGTTGCGTAGGACACATGCCAACGACGCGGGGCGAAGGCGGACTCACCGGACGGAGTTCGAACAGAGCACGGTAGGAGGTAGCGGATGGTGGCTGACTCCTAGGGCTGAGTTGTCAGCCAGATAAAGGGAGAGAAGGGATGCTGGGCCTCGGCGGGGATGTGGACCGCACAAGCTGAGGGCGGAGCTGGGCCACTGCGTTGGCCTAGGCCTACGGAGAGGGGAGCTGGAGCGAGCCACGGAAGGGGGGAGAGAAAAGGCCGAGTGAGCCAGAAAGCCAGGAAGGGAGAGGGAGGAAAAAGAAATTCCTTTGTAGTTTCTTAAACACATTTTCAAATCCAAATTCAATTCAAATTTAAATCCTTTTGAAATTTTAATCAAACCCAATCATCACAAATACTATGCAGCAGCACGTATGCACAAACATGTAACTAGACCTTATAGTTCATTTGAATTTAATAAAGTTATTATTTTTCTAAGCTTCATGAGCACAAAAATTCAAAATTAAATCCTTTTAGCTCTATTTTCGAAAGTACAAAATTTAGGGTGTTAAAATTCTACCCCCCTTAAGATGAATCTTGTCCCTGAGATTCGAAAGACGTCGACTAGGAGATAGGGATACTCTGTCTTTGGATTCTTCTTTACTTCCTCATGTAGCTCCATCGTCTTGATAAGGATTCTGCCTTACTCTGCATACCCGTTAACCTTACTCGAAGTAACTTGCTCTACTAATTCCAAATTTTGACAGATACTCCAAACAATACTCAGGTAACTCCAATCACTAGGCCACATTTCCTTTTTAGTTCATACTTATTAGACCTCTTTCTTCATATGTTCACCTTCCAACGGAGTCTTCTCACTTTCTTGGTCCGAAGTAGGTTCTATCACCAACTTTACAACATTAAGGACTATATATGCTCAGGTCAAGTTTCTCAACTCTCAAACACAATTCTAAGTCCACGTAGAACCAACTATAGATGTCTCATATCTTCTTCCCAAGGTGTTTGTTCCGCTACATTACCATCTGAAAACTCACAATCCACTTTACTATCCTCACAGGACACACCTTCTAATAGGTCATTCTCGTCTTCCTCAGGTGCAAGTTGAATACCATCATACTCAATTCTTTCTCCTGACGGTGTCGTTAGAAGCACCGAACGTTGAGCATACTTAATCACTCCTTTACAAGCAAATAACCATCCCCTTCCAAGGATAACATCAATGTCCATTAACTAAAAAACTATAAGGTTTGCCTCGAAGTTCTTTCCTTTTATGTTAAGACTAACTTTTGGGCATATGCAGTCTGCCTTCATTACTCCTCTTGGGGACTTAACTATCACTAGTTTCCTCATCAGAAGTATAGTTATCTTATGATCTTCTACACATCCCTAGTTATGAACGAATGTGACGCACTGGGGTCAAGCAAAACCATGACAGGGGCAGAGTTTACTAGAATCGTACCATAAACAACCTCCTTAGCTCCATGAGCGGTAATCAGATCTACCATGTTCAACCTGCCTTGAATGTAGTTTCGCTTTAACTTATTTCCTTGCACCTGCTCCTTAGGGACAATCTGTTTTGACTCCTGCCGTTGTTGACTCTGGCTTTGATTACTCTCAGCAAGCTTCTCAAGACAATCGTTCTTATAGGGTTCAATCTCCCCACAATCATAACCTTCCTTACTAGTATTTGTCGTTATCAAGGTGATAGTGGGACATGACAGACATGGCTCTTGAGAGCTAAAATGCTGCACTTCATCATTAGGTTGATGATACTGATCTTGATCATTACTTCCAAGTAGATTCATAGGGTGTGACTGATATTCTGGTTGTGTAACGAAATGGAGACGAGTATTTCTTAACTAGCATTGAAGGTCACACTTTCTCTTCTTCTCTTCCATCTCTCGACACTTGTTCTCAATTACAATTGCTCTGTCCACCAATGTTTTGAAATCAGGATACACAACAGTCATCAACTGCAATTGAACTCCATTCAGTCCTTTCAAAAAGCGTTTCTGTTTCTTAGCATCATTATCCACTTCTTCTGGAGCATAGCGCGACAACTGAGTGAACACGTCACGATACTCACGCACAGTCATAGATCCTTGTTTGAGAGCCCAAAACTCATCTGGCTTGGGTTCTACCACACCTATGGGAATGTGGTATGACCTGAAGCTCTCGCTAAACTCCTTCTAAGTGATCTGTCCAACATTATTGGGATGTCCATACTGGTAAGACTCCCACAAGTCTTATGCTACGCCCTGGAGTTGGCCGGACGCAAAAAGCACCTTCTCATGGTCATCACATTGAGCTATGTCCAATTGTCACTCCACAGCTCTATGCCAGTCATCAGCTTCTAGTGGTTCAATTGTATGAGAGAATGTCGGTGGTTGTCCCTTTATAAATTCACCGTGCTTGTCAATAGGTGGCGCTTGATGTTGATGATCCAACACTCTTTGAGCAATAGTCTGTAATAACTGAGTCTACGTCATCAAAGCTTGCTCTATAGATGGGGGATTGGATGGTGGTGGATTAGAATTGGCAGGATTCCTTTCAGCACCTTGTGATGCACTTCTCCTAGTATCAACCATCACAGAGATAGTCGATGCTTCCAAATGAATAACTAGAACGTATGAAACTTCATCTTGCTAATTCTTCAACTTAGCTACCCCCCTAAGAAAAATTAAACTAGGGGACACAAAAAGGGTAGCTTGCACCTTCTTCTAGATGAGCTAACTAGTATCAAGACGTTCTGATATCCCAAATACTCTCGTGTATGGGCAAGAACAAGAAATCTGAAATTCCTCGCGAGCAGAAAAACAACAGCGTAGTAAAACAGTTGTACTCTCATTTTGTTAATCCAATAAAGTTGTACCTTATACGGTTGGAAAGTTTATAAAATTCTTCACAACTTCTTTATAGAACACTTTTCCAAGGCAAGAACAAGAAATCTAAAATTCCTCGTGAGCAGAAAAACAGCAGCGTAGTAAAGCAATAGCGTAGTAAAACAATTGTACTCTCATTCTGTTAATCCAATAAAGTTGTACCTTATACCGTTGGAAAGCTTATAAAATTCTTTACAACTTCTTTATAGAACACTTTTCCAAATTATGCAGTTTAGGTAGTTGAAAATAGTGCACAACAGAAACTGCTCTAGCTTTTAAACAACACATGTGTACCGTCTTATGATTTTCATAACTCTCAAACCACCATAGCTACCAAGGTGATTCTTGCGGTCAGAGAAATATATGGAAGTATACTATTATCTAGAATTTTTCCATGATTTTTGGTCATCCAAGAATAGATATATAGGTCGATAAGGACAGGTTGCTCCAAAAGACATGATAGGGAAAATAGGAGATAAACGAAACCCAACTATTTATTGCATTAATCCTTATGCCTTAGGCCTATAAACTAAATAAAATTATGAGAACACCCAAGATCATTGCAATCACTACAAAGATTCAAAACAAGCAGAAACATAATTATAATTCAACAAAGCAATAAAGATGCACAACTCAATCAATGACTCAACTTATGATACTATCGTCCTCATTATACTAGCGGTAACAAACCTAAGACTCATCTTCAGATTATGCAAGAAGGTGATGAGAGACAGTTCTAAAAGCATATCAAATCAAGGAGTGAAGATGAGAACAAAAACTTTAAAATAAGCATCAAGGTAGAGATGAATAATAAGGATAGAGATATAGTAGAGAAGAAAATATGAAGATTCATAGAGCAAGGGTTTTTGTAGTAATTTCTAAACCTTAGAACGACTAGTTTCTACTAGGCTTATGTCCCACAGTCAGTATTGCTCTGATACCACTTTGTAGCATCTGATTTTAAGAACAAAACCATATACACACCATATGTGAGCCTAGGAAATCAATTCTCACATATAGCTACAAATAAGGGTAATATCAATAGACATTGCTCAATATATAACATACTTAATATAAAGAATATAACCTTAGATAGCAAACAATAGAAAGACAACTCCGATCTTTGGGGAAAAACTCCAATTCACAGGGACAACTGACTGGTTGATCACAAGCCTAACTCCTCCATACTAGCAATCTGGTACCCATCCAGGATTTTTTCAAAGATTTAAAAAATAAAGCAAGCATAAGTACATGTCGTACTCAACAAATATAACATGGGGTTCATGAGGCTCAAAAGGCTGACACTGGTTTAACTACGATTAGCTTTTAATGAGTCATCTTTTAGAAATTGGGTGGCAACAAGTTTATTCATAAGCCCATATAAACACATGATCAGGTAAACATGAATAATGAATAGCATAAATAGTCATCATTAGTGAACATCTTCATCATCAGTATCATCAGTGTTCATCATCTATTTCGTAAGGGTTCCAAGGCCGCTCGTGACTGTGAGCATGACTGATATACCAGTTTTACACTCTGCAGAGATTGTACAATTTTACTGTGAGTCCTGATTTACCCTTTCGCCCGAGGTAGCTAATCTCTTGACCCACTTCCAAGTAAGGTCGGCAGGGTTCACTATAAAGTCTTTCAAAGGTTTGTCTAACAAGTTAGGGCCATTAAATTCACTCGACAAATAGATATAGGAACTCCCCTGTCGAATGGCACAATTCCATCACAGCTATACACATAAGAGTAGAGGCTGTCCTATACCCGATTCGTCAAGCCATTCTTACGCCAATAAAGGTAACCTCTAACAAGCTAGAAAAGATCCTCATACTGAGCTAAAGCCAGAGCCATGTAGCCCTCATAGTTGTACTGTAAGTCCCGGATGATCACTTACAGATAAGTCCTTAGGGAGAGGAATCTAGAGCACCATAAAAATAGCCCGATGCTCTAGCCCCCTGGTTTCATGTTGCTAAAAAGCATCTTTTAGTGTTTATTACATATACCATTAGTCAAGTTACAAGATCATGGTTGTAGTTGAGCACTAGTATCATACTACCCAATGCAATTCCCCATAGGTGACAAGGAATCCAAGATATCAAGTAACTAGAAAAATTTACTACAGTTGCCAAGGTAGACATATGCATATGATTAAATTATTAAAGTGGATAGGACAACAAGGAAGATCCCATGCTACACTTGCCTTAGACTCAGATCCTTCTTCTAGTCCAAACCTTCAATGGAACTCCTTCTTGATCAACACATAAAGCTCACCGACTAGATATGATCATAAAGCACCACACAAGCATCCGAACAAACATGCATAGCATTCAACATAACTATATTAGAACAATACACCAATCAGTGAAAAAGAATTTGAAATCAAATCTACACGTTGCTACGATCACACAGACGTGAAAAGCACTCTAATCGAAGCGTTGGTAAAAAAGATACATCTACCGATAGATTTGCTTTATACGTGTAAAAGAAAACTATAGGCTTTATTTATTTTAATCATAAAACATATATAAGATTTTTTAGGAAAAAATATCTAAATTTTTTTAAGCCAAATTATATTTGTATTAGAAAACCAACATAAGATTAATCTTCTTTTATTTACAAAAGACAGAGGTGAAAATCCCTAAGTCACTTTTAATTATCAAAATCCAATTGTATAATCATTATTCAAGTTAGGATTTAAACCATGAAATTCCAGAGCTCTTGACATGGAAAACATTGATACTAATGCATAGATTATGTTGTTACGAATCTAACGCAACTTAAACGGGTCAAATCGGAGTTAAAACAGAGAAGATATGGCCTAATGAAGATAGTGACAATTTTATAAATAGATGGAACTTGATTTTTGAATTTAAAATAAATAAAATCTGATTTTAAATCTGCCCAAAGACTGCGGGTATTATTTCATAAAAAGGTAGGGGTCCTTTTGAAAGAAACCAGGGACGGCGGGTTAGAACTTAAAATCTTGTGGCTCTCTTTTGCAAACTTGCCAGCGAAGGTGTATTAGCCGATCTGAGCTGTTGGATCAAAGATGGACAGCTCCGATTAGATGGGAAGGGGAGAGAGTCGCCGGCGGCGAGCTAGGACGGAGGCGAGCTAGGACGGCGGCCCACGGCCGGAAAAACAGGGGACCTCGCCGACGTTCAGCTATTTGCTGATTCCGGGCATCACTGGCCAAAGCAAGAGCTTAGGGAGAGATAGGGGAGCACGACGAACTCGGAGTGGGGATCGGGAGAGACCGCGAGGGCACGGTGATGGCGCAGGGCTCGCCCGAGCGGCTCAGGAGCAACGACGATACTACGGCGAGCTCGTGCAGGCGCAAAGGAGTGCGAGGGGAAGCATACAAGATACCGGCGGCTTTCTTACCTTCACGCACAGCCCGGGAACATGGTCGCGGCGCAGAAGAGCAGCGGCGATGGAGATCAATGCGACGGCGGCGTTTCTAGGGTTTTGGCGGCGCGACGAGCTCAAGCGAGGGCGGCTGGGCGTGCTATGGTTGCGGGTAGGGGTGCGGCGCGGCTCTGGGCTGCCTTTTATGAGGCCAAGCTACGTAGGACGCACACCAACGACGCGGGGCGAAGGCGGACTCACCGGACGGAGTTCGAACAGAGCACGACAGGAGGTAGCGGATGGCGACTGACGCGCAGGGCTGAGCTGCCAGCCAGAGAAAGGGAGAGAAGGGATGCTGGGCCTCGGCGGGGATGTGGTCCACATGAGCTGAGGGCGGAGCTGGGCCACTGCGTTGGCCTGGGCCTGCGGAGAGGGGAGATGGAGCGAGCCACGGAAGAGTGGAGAGAAAAGGCCGAGCAGGCCAGAAAGCCAGGAAGGGAGAGGGAGGAAAAAGAAATGCCTTTGTAGTTTCTTAAACACATTTTCAAATCCAAATTCAATTCAAATTTAAATCCTTTTGAAATTTTAATCAAACCCAATCATCACAAATACTATGCAGCACGTATGCACAAACATGTAACTAGACCTTATAGTTGATTTTTAATTTAATAAAGTTATTATTTTTTAAGTTTCATGAGCACAAAAATTCAAAATTAAATTATTTTAGCTCTATTTTCAAAAGTACAAATTTTAGGGTGTTACACCTCTCCACCACTGAGGTGGATGGTGAGTCGACGAACCTTGACTTGCAGTTCTGCCATCGCTTGTGTATCATGTACCAACCTGATAAAGTTATTTTCCCTACACCCCTTTAGAATCAGGTCCAACATCATATCATGCACCTTGTAGTACGGTTTCTTAAAAACACCATATTGGCTATAAGCAAGCTGAATCATGCTCCTATTCACTAGCTCATTCAAGTAGCTCTCTGCAACATCCCATGCACTTCGCCGGATTGGGCCACTCACAAAACCTTCTGCTACCCATTTTCTCACCAGATCATCCTTCTCAATCTCATGATCTTCTGGGTACATACCAAAATAAAGAAAGCATGCCTTTAGATGACGAGGGAGAAACTTACAGCTGAGGTCTCAGATATGCATCATATCTGTCAGGGTGGAGTTTCGTGGTGCTTGGGAGGTTAAACAGTCTTGTATGTGTTACCATTCCTCCTTTAATCTTGTAGGCTGACAAGCTAAAATACCTGCCATAGTAATAATTGCAAGAGGTAAACCTCCACACTTGTTTAAAATTTTGCATGACACATCAATAAACCTAGGAGGGCATGCATCTTCTGAACCAAATATTCTCTTATTGAACAATTTCCTAGAGTCTCGATCACTAAGGGGCTTCATATGATGAACACTTCCATTGTCAATTTAACGCAATATACCGTTGTCTCCTGAACTTGATATAGCCACATCAAGATGTCTTGTAGTTACTATAACTCTGCTTCGTTTACCATTTTCTTGAAAAATACAATTAATGATATCCCACATGGGGCACATCCCACAAATCATCAACTACGATGAGGTACCTACAAAAATAATTGACACAACCATCATTAATTATTCATACAAACATGCAAAATATCATGTATATGTTCTATCCAATAATACTAGCATCATTATAAGCAAACCCTCATAAATAGTGTTTGAGCACAGAGGGGCAGCGGAAACGTTAAAGTTAGCAAGCTAATTACTCACAAACATTTCACCGAACACCTTATGTGCATACTAGAAAACAGCCCCATAGTACTCATTCTACAAACACGGTGCTGTCCAAACTTCACAATAAAAAATATACTTGTAAAGATCAGCTCACGAAAACATTAATCCCCATGATCAGCATATCAAAGAACCCATATATGCCTCATAAGCCAATCTCAACCATACAAACTTGGACAAAATGGAACCAATAGCAAGCAATATGAACCAATCAACAAGTATGACACGAGAAATACCGAATCATAAAGACACAAGGATTTACGTGTAAACCCCTTGTGGTGAAAAAAACAAGCGGGGTGACGATCAAGCAATCCACTATCAGAAGATGAAGAATATAAGAGGTCAGAGCCAACAAGGTTGGGGAGACTCCAAATCCCCACAAATTTCACTCTTCTAGTGGTGGATTTGGTTTGGTAGATCAAAGCTTCACCTTTTCTACTCTCAAACCCTAGCTCTTTCCACGTCAAAATGGAATGAACAAGCCACTACCCAAATGGGGAGCTTGGGATGCCCTTTTGGGTAGGTTTGGGCACTTCATACAAAGGCCTTCAAAGTTGCAAATTACCATAAAGAAGTCCCTAGACACCTAACCAAATATATAAGAAATATTTTGCATGATGTAGTTGCTCAAATAAGCCTCAAATGGTGTCAACAGGAGCTGCAACATCACATAGTGTGTTATACTATTTATATTTTTGTTATGGGCGATGTGGTCACTATAAAGTTGGCATATGCAAAGGAAACGTTGCAACTGTTGTTAACTTGTTAAATTGTGATAAGTCTACAATGGGTTGAAAGATTAAATCAAATCAATGCAAGTTTTTTCACACTAATGTTACGTTCAAATATTTATCTACACTATCTATTCAGTATGTTTTTCTGGTTAATAAAGGAAAGAACTATCCCAAACTAATCTAGTTAAGAAATAAACAAATTATCCCACCATACAAAAGTAATATACTTATGGAAAGTTAAAAGGTACAAATGGTTTTGGCCAAACAATATGAGACTTACATGTTCAAGTTCAACTAGCTACAACTATAAAGGTTTAATCCTTCAACCTTAAAAAAAATATTGATGATTACTACCTCTTATCCCATAGATGCACTCGAAGGTTGTTGATAAGATCTTGCACCTGACAAGCACGAGATAGGTTGTTGATAGTATATTGCTCTTGGCAAGCATGAGACTTTTTGTCTTGTTGAAGTTGTGATAGCATGTTGTTTAATAACCCTATCATTTCTGGCTTTTGAGAGACAGATATAAATGATTTGCAGTCAAACTTATCTCCAACTTCATGATACACCTCACTCGCAAGCGTGGTCTTTCCTAAACCTCCACACCCCACTATTGGCATCACCTTCAATTGTTTGCCTTTGTCCATTGCCCAATTGACAAGCTCATTCTTTTGGGCATCAATTCCAACAAGGCTTGCAGAATCTCTGTAGAGTGCTATCAGTCGAGGATCAACAACTACAGGAGTAGTTACTGACATGCATTGATCAAGCATGTATCTCCTGCGTCGTTCGCTTCGCTTCCTTCCATCACTCGGGTCTTGATCTCCTGAAACTGATTTGCTAGGTGATGAGAATCCTTGAAGGTCCTCAGATATTGAAAAGCTTCCGAAGGAATCCCATCTTATCATCGATTGTACCCACACTGTTCATGAAGTCATCAACGCAGTCTTCGATGTCGTAGGACATCTCTATTATATCTTTTCTCCAGTTTTGGGCCTACGGGTCTAGTTCATCGGCATTGTCCATCTTATCAAGGAGAGCAACCATGTCGCTGAGCTCACGCCGGAGGAAGCTCACCTCCTTCCGCAGCCCATTGATCTTGTTGTACTCGTCACCCATGAGAGTGGTGAGCTTGGATAGTACGGGCTTCATCACCCCCATGGAGATGCTCGCCACAACAGCTGCAGCCATGGCTCAGCCAAAACTCTAAATATATAATTGGTCCCTCCCCTCCAGTGACTACGGGAAACAGGGGCTTTGCCGAGTGTTTCTTACTTTGTCGAGTGCCAAATATCGGGCACTCGGCAAAGATAGATTTTGCCGAGTGCCACACTCGACAAAGCCAAACACTCGGCATATTCATCTTTGCCGAGTGTCAGGCACTCGGCAAAGTGTAGCACTCGGCAAAGCCTCCCTTTGCCAAGTGTCGGGCTCTCGGCAAAGCGAAACACTTGGCAAAGGCTAACCGAGGTGACGGCGGCCACCCACCATTAGCCTTTGCCGAGTGGTCGCCGTCAGACACTCGGCAAAGCTGTTTTTTTATTTTTTGTTTATTTTCTTTGCCAAGTGCCCTGTTTCTGGCACTCGGCAAAGACCCCTTTGCCGAGTGCCAGGTATGGCACTCGGCAAAGGAATTTTTTTTTATTTTTGCTGCCAGATTTTTTCTTTAGGGTTTCTACAGTGATTTAAAGTACATGTTAAAATTTGGTTGAATTTTGTGACTTTTTACTATACTTTTAGAATTATTTTTGTTTTGTTGATTTATTTCGCAAAAAGAAAGTTTGAACTGCAGGTGCATCGAATAATGAAATCTAATCATTCGAAAAATGATTGTCATGCTAGTGAGTGTGTTTTGAGGCTGTATCCAAGAACTTGCGGGATATTTTTCACATCTTGTTAACGAAACATGAGGACAAAGTTGCGGCCAAAGTGTTTTTAAATTGTATAAAATTCAAACGAATTCAAAAAATCACGAAACTTGTGGATGCATCGTTATATAGCCGTGCATGACAAGATCGACGGCGCCGAGCTCAGTGCTAGTCACTCTGGCGCCGAGTCCCTGGTAGGCCATTTTTCCGTGCCCAGGACCTCGGCGCCAGTCACTCTGGCGCCAAACCAAAGGTCTATTTCTAGAATTGTTTTCGCTAGGGATTTATTTGAGAGAAACTTTCAAAAAAAGGACCAAATAGTAAAAAGTTCACGTGCCAGTAGTACTCCTGCTCGTACTGCAATCGTGTTGGGTTGCAGTTACAGTAGCAGTAGCAGCGGCAGCAACCCAAAGCATGTGCCTAATTTTTTATTATTTAACTCTTTTTTAAAATAAAATTTACATTTGGCTCTTTTAGAGACTTAAACTTATCTTTAGACCTTGGGGTTGACGCCATGAGTCCTGACGCCCAGAAAAAAAATCTTACGTGCCTGGTACCTCGGCGCCCCTCGAACACACTGAGCCATGGCGCTGTCAGATCAACAGTGTTCGCTACTTTCCTGCACAGTGTTTCGCTGCTTTTTTTCCTGCACAGTGTTTCGCTACCGTCACAACGTTCCTGTCAGTCGCTGCACTGCATCCTCGTCCTCTTGTTGGTGAGACGCGTGAGTTCAGTGTTGCCTGCTGGTGAGAGGTGGAGTGGCTGTCGTAGTCTTCTTTCTGTCTTAAATACGAGCAACAATGCGTGACCCGTGTCCTGTCTTTAAAGATCTGGAATCGCATCTGGGAGTGGGAGGAGTGAGGGGAAAGCGATGGGAGCACAGGGCCGAGGTGCAGGAGGGCGAGCGAGCTCACTGCCTCTGCCTGCGCTGCTTCCTCTATTTGTTTATTCCTTTCTCTCCGAGCTCCCCGTTTGTTTTTTAGTGCTAATCTCGTTTGAACGGTAAGTTAGTGGTGGTGCTAATGATGCTACGTTCATCCCTAGTGCGCATCGTATTTCTGTAGTATGTGCGTACGTCATCTAGCTTCTTTTTTTGTACAGGTGTCTACTCACACCACCCGGGTATAGCTGATGTGACTCGTTTGGTTTTGTTTTTGTAATGCATGGTCATTTCATGATTTGTGGAAGATCAATGGATTTATGTAAGCCACTGCCTACTGGACATAAATAAATACACTTAAGTCCTAGATATGTAGGCTTGAACTTGATATTTTAGCTTCCATAAATCCTGGATATGTAAGCCACTTGATATTTCGCTCCCCTCTTATCCCACCTCCACCTCAACACGACTACAGTTGTGGCACATTTTACACTTCACTTATTAGTTCACCTTAAAGCCCTTGGACGACCACATTGTGTCAGCGTACAGTATAAGTCGCTGGATCCGATCCCATCCTGTCTATTAGTACGGCAAAGTATGTGGTGAAAATCATAGATTATGTGGAAACATGAAAATCAATTAAAATCATAGGAGGAGACAAATTTGATTGTGCCATGAACAAAACAAAGGAGGACAAACCTATATGCTCGTCATCTCTAATAAACGGAACTCCCAACAAATATTTAGCTACTGTAGCCTTGAGCAGTGAGCAGCAGGCGCGCATAACTCCAGTCTTGTCCGCCTCGTCGCGCGCGCCGTGAGCAGCAGCAAAAGCAATGAACTCTCAAAAGCAGTGAGCAGCACAGTGTTCGCTACAGTGCTTCACCCGGAATTGGGAATGACAGCCTTGCTCGCCCACGCCCCTGAGCAGTAGCAGGCACAGTGACCGTGAAGCCTGCCTGCCTGTCCACCGTATTTACGACGATCAGACAATATGTTTTTTTCATTGTGACTATAGAAACAAAACTGCGACCGCAGCGAAACACTGTGCAGGAAAAAAGCAGCGATACACTGTGTAGGAAATGAATGCTGCCATATGCGTGCGCGTTGTTGCGAACAGGTAATAGAGGCTCGGCGTCAGTCACTCTGGCGTCGAGCTCGACGCTAAGATCTATAGCGTCGAGCTCGGCGCCAGTCGGCGCTAAGATCTATGGCGTCGAGCTCGGCACCAGAGTGACTGGCGCCGAGCTACCTGACAAGCCATCTACCGTGCCCAGGAACTCAACACCAGATATGCTGGCGTCTAGCTCGGCGCCAGCATCAATGGCGCCGAGCTAAGAGTCCATTTTCTGAATTTTTTCCACCAGAGGTCCATTTGTGAAAAACTTTCAAAAAAATGACCAAAATATAAAAAATTCGGGCTCTATTGCCGTCCATACATCCTCATCGATGGTCCTGATCCTTGCATGCGCGGGCCGCACGTTCCATCGGGCGTCGGCTAGTTTGCTAAGCATCGAGATTCGTACAAAAGGATACATGGACGGCCAGCACTCGGTGCTGCAATCGAGTCTGGATAGAACATGACTCGAGAGATTTTTTTTTCCTGTCAAGATACCGTCTTCCCCTTGTCCGGTGTAACCATGGCCCCGCCCAGCGCCCAGGATTCTTCTTCACCTCAACTCGTCGTCGTCATCCATTTTATCTGTGTTAATCCTCACAAACACGCTAGAAAAAATACAAATGCTAGAAATTCTCATGTGTCTTCCAAGAAAATAGCAGACAAAGCAGAGGTATAGTAACTACACGGCACCTGGATGTGCCTATATCATGTTCAAAGGACAATGGAGGTGTTCATAACATGAAGTCCCTAAGCCGAATAAGACTCAAGAAAATTGTCCAATAAAAGAATATTCGGTTCAAAACATGCCTGCCCCCGGTTTTGAGATCAAAACTGTCAAACCAACTGGCAACTGGAGTCACATAGCTGCTACGCCTTCTCCATGATGTTGGCACGTGTCCCACTTGTACTCAATCATCCGATCACCAAGTGTCCTTGTGTGCCCGCCTTGACTTGGTGATCGCCTTCCTGACTTTGGTCAACACAGTGTTCATCACCATCCTCGCATGTACACTTGCTTGTTGACGTGTCATCCATGTGCTAGCCGTGCATAGTCCATCCTTCGGCCTTCGGTCCCTCGGTCCAAGCCTTCGCGTCTGCCTTTCACTACTCCCAGTTCATCGCGCATGGACTCCCCGCTTGACCTTCTCCCCATTGTCGTTGACTATCTCATGCTCAACACCCACATATCACACGACAAGAGACATGTTGCACACACACAACTTAACTAAAACTCTTATCACCTCTTGACAATCACTCATGACTCACACATGGGCATATATCAATCATGTGTTCGCAAGAAGAATGATCGAGTTAAAAAATGGGTAGCGGAAGGTTTTGTGAGTGGCCGAATCAGGCAAAGCGCACGGCATATTCCAAAGAGCTATTTGAATGAGCTAGTGAATAGGAGCATGACTCAACAATATAAATTCTATTACAAGGTGCACGATATGGCCGCACTAGGATGGAAAGTTAGTAGTGGCGCGAGGCCATATATATGTTGCGAGTTCTCGAGGCTTCAAGCTCCTGCGGCCGCGCAAAAAATCGCATAACGTTAAAAATCATGTGTGGCTGGCTCGGTGGGTTCTCCCTAGATTAAAAAAATGATATTTTTGGACGGAATTTGTGATTTTTGGACAACAATTTGTAAAAGTAGCTCGAAATAGAGCTGCCTCTATAAAATCGATTTTGTAAAGGTAGCTCGAAATACAGCCGCCTCTATAAACCAATTTCTAGACGCAGCTGGAGAACCGCATCTACAAATTAGGCAGAAAACTAGAGGCGGCTGTAGTGGTTTTCTGCAGTAGCGACATAATAAGTATACTAATTGGAGTGCATCTTAAACTCCTAGTTGCTGTGAGGCAGCACTTGTATGTATACCAAGAAAGACCAACAAGCATGGTAAAGCAAAGAGAAGGTGTGGTAATTCATACACACTGCTGGTTCGTTTTCAAGGTAATTCATACAACAAACCGCTAGTCCGTTCTCGCCAATGTTTGGTTGTCGGCTATAGTTCAATGCATAAAGGCCGCGTAGAGACATTGTCTTTGGTGAGACTGTCTTATGTTTTGCCACCACCGTTCCTTCATCCATGCCTGAGCCAGTGGTACACTGGTACATATAATGATTGTATGCCCAAATGTTCTCCTAGTTCTGTGCGTCTTTTCAGGTCATCCGCTGATGTTGGCGTTCCCTCCGGTAACATGGGCGCATCCTTGTACATCAGTGCCTGTGTCTGGTGCTTGTCGGACACCAGCGGGCGTTGGCGTTCCCACGGCTGCTCCCTGTCCGACAACGACAGCAGCCACTGACCGAGGATTGGTTGCTGCTTTGAGTCCTGACGGTGCTTCCACGCACTCAAATGTGTTCGTATACAACAATTGCATTCAAACTGCAGGAGGACAAACGGGCGACAACAGTCGTCCTTGGTCAGTGTCCATGTACTTTTATATTCTATAAATAATAGGTAATTTTTTGCGGGAGGACACCGCAGAAACATGTAATAGGTCGGCACACACCGCAACAATAAGAATTTGCCCAGTACCATTACAAATTCATGATTGTTTGCCGTAACACACCGCACTTATTATTTTATTCTTTTCTCAGGTTTTAAGAAAGAGAAGGTGGCCGAAATGTCGTTTATACCTTCTCTTCATCGTCCGCCTCTTTGGTAGGATTTTATTAAAATATATAAAGATTCATAGGAGGGATTATCGGGATGACTTCATAGACTCAATGAATAGTGAAATAGAAAGAGAAGGGAGGGGGTTTCTGTAAATGGACTTCTCTTCCTCCTTGGAACACAGCCATGGCCACCCACACCCATACATCTCCCCATCCCTCACAACGGCTGGCTGCGACCCCAGCCACGCCGGCCAAGGAGGCCGCGCCGGCCTAAGTGGCCGCAATGCCCTAGCCCACCGGCCTAGGTGGCCGCGCCCCCAGCCCCGCTGGCCAAGGAGGCCGCGCCACCCCCAGTCACACCACCCAGGGAGGTCGTGCTGGCTAGGGGAGCTCGTCGGAGAGGGGGGCTTGTCAGAGGAGCTCGCCGGAAGAGGGGGTGCTCGCCAGAGGTTGAAGACGGCTGTGTGTTATGACAAAAATCAGTGAACGGCCGAAGGTTGAAGACAAGGGCAAAGAAGTCATTTTCCCTCCACTTTCTCTCTCTTGAAACCTGAGAAATGAATAAAATAATAGGCGTGGTGTGTTACGGTAAACCATCACAAATTGGTGATGGTATTTGACAAATTCTCGTCATTGCGGTGTTTGCCGGGCAATTACACGTTTCTGCGGTGTTCTTCGGTAGAATTTGCCTATATAATAATACTCGTGGCCTTTATGTATACATGTTTACGTGAGATGTGGCCTTGGGGTGAGAGAAGCCACGGTTTTCCTATGTTGTAGTTTTGTCTAGCACGTGAACGCATCACGCGCAAGGATAAAACGTACATCAATTAATAATAGGAGTGTTTAACTTAACACAAGACGCTTTATTCGATTCGTCCCATGACTTGCACGACTCCCCCAAAGAAAGAAATGACTCGACAGTCGGCACCTTTTGTTACTGCTGGTACTAGTGCAATTGTAACGGTAAAAAACAGATGAACCGGCCGGTTCTATCTAAACCGTCCTGGTCTGGGAATCTCGTCTGCGTGCTGCTGCTGCTGGCTCCCGCGTGTGGAACTGGCGCCGGGCCCAGCCTGTCTGCTACTGCCGCAGTGCTGCCTGCGTGTCTGAGCGTGGGGTACTGGGTGTGCCTGTGTACAGTACTTGCCTGCCAGGCTCCGTGCTCCATGCTTTTGCCGTTGACATTTTAATATCTTATTTATTTGAGCTCTAAAATACATAAATATTATATCTATTTTTTATTATCTTGACGAGCTCTTCACAATTGTACACTTTATCTCAGCATTTGAGATTATTTTCCTAGTGAATATTTGAATTACTATTTAAATTCCTAGTGAATATTTTTGCAGGGTAGAAAAATGTTAAATTAAGGTCTATCTTGCTACGATGTATTATGAAATGTTATCATTTATTATCTTTTGACAGTCAGATTATTTGAGTTTAGAACCGTCAAGATTTTGGAGTACATGTTGTGGACCTTTGGCTAGATTATTTCAAAGATGATTATATATGTTTGGAAACCGCGAGTTGTTCAGAGTGATAGTTGCTTATAATTAATATATTATATTATACAGGCTAGCATGCACAAAATCTAACAAAAATAATACCCTCCTTTTATTCCAAAGCCACACCAGATTCAAGTACTTGTTTAGTAATAAGAAACATAGAGGAACAAACATGCTGATGTTACAAGCACACGCGGAGGGCGGAGGCAGAATTCGAGACAAACAAGAGTGAAATTATGCAGCTGCCCGGTAGCTAAAAGCATAAGCACACAACACACATGGACACTTAAATATCCTGACAGAATACAATAGCACACTAAATTCGAAGGTCCGCAAAATATTTTTTTCCTCCACTCATGATGAGCTCCCTCGACGACCAGCATGTAGACACACCAAGAACTGCATCAAATGAGTAATACAGAATGTTATGAACAGAATTACTGTACAGTTATAGATACACACAGTTAACCCGCTATTGCAACTTGTATAGAATTAAAAACATTCAGACTATCTGCATCCACACTGCTTCGAGCATATATAAAACTATCACGCCCTACTTCGCATATGTGCCCCTAACTAGCTAAAGCCCATCCACTTTTTTTAGTAAAAGAAACTATAGGTGGCGCATATTGAGCTTTGTTTGGATCAATTGTAACTTGGCTAACTTGCTTGTGCCAGTCAGAAATCCTATGCGCCCCATTTCAAGTGCCTAGGGACGGATCTAGCTTCATGGGTGAGTGCTCCTAGCAAGGGCGATATCCAAGCAGCCTGATAATTGTTTTAGTTAAGGAATTCTTTTTTAGCTTGGAAAAATGGATATGTATTAGGAATGAGAGAATTCAGACAAATGACCCGTTCCTTAGCTCTAAAAAAAATTTCGTTCCTTATTTGACACCGAGTTCAACTTTCATTCCTTACATGACACTCCGTTGCATTTTTCATCCGGCCACCGTTAACTGCGCTGTGAAAAGACGATTTTGCCCCTGTGGACCCCACCACCCTTCTCCCTCCTCTCCTCCTCCGGGTCCAGGCCCCCGCCGCTAGGTCCACCCGAGCTCGGTCGCGCTCCCGTATTGCGTCCGCACATGCTCCGGCGTCCCAGCCCGCCCACCCCGTGCCACGCGCGCCACGATGGTTGCTCCGCTCACGCCCCGGCGGCGGTGCCCCGGTGGCCTCCCTTTCCGCCGCGCTCCGCAGCACGGACGGCGCGGTCTCTACGGCACTGCTGGCCCGAGCCAGCGCGTTCTTGTCGAACTCGTCCACGTCGTCGTCGAAGAGGAAAGCCGCAAGCTTCCGGAGGGCAGGGGTCCGCGCCGGGGTCAGCGACCCGGCGGAGGAGCTCGGCCACCGCGGCGGCCGACGTGGGCTCGACGGCGGACGCCGCGAGCGATGAGGAGGAGGGAGAGAGAGGAGGCCGCGCCGCTCGCGCCCTGGTGGCTGTGCCCGCGCCCCGGTAGCCGCGGCGCTGGCGCCCACGGCGGTAGTGCCCCAGCGGCCGCGCCCCTCGCGCTTCGGTGGCCGCGGCGCTCGCGCCCGCGGTGGTAGTGCCCCGGCGGCCGCGCCCCGGAGGCTGTGTTGCTCGCGCCTGCTGTGGTCACGCCCAGGCGGCTGCGTCGTTCGTGCCCGCGGCGGTCGTGCCCTGGCAGCTGCTGTTGCACGAAGAAGGGTGGTGGGGCCCACAGGGGCAAAATCGTCTTTTCACAGCGCAGTTAACGGTGGCCGGATGAAAAATGCAACGGAGTGTCATGTAAGGAATGAAAGTTGAACTCGGTGTTAAATAGGAAACGGAATTTTTTTGAGGACCAAGAAAGGAAAAGTCATTTATCTGGTGTCAAATAAGAAATTCTCTCATTAGGAATAGGATGGTAGAAGTTGTTTATGGTATGTTATTCTAATGTATATATAAATGTTGCATCTGAAGTATATATTGGAAAAGTTGCTACTATGACATTGTATACAAACTATGGGAAAATGCATTATATATGAAATACTTGATGTGCTGTTAGGTGTTAGTGAAATACCGGGACGCTTCGTTTAGACTACTCCAACACTACCTAAGAGCTTTCAAGAACAAAATAACGCTCCATGCGTGGAAACAATACACACCATATACTACCATCTATTCATTGAAATACAAACACCTTTTAGCCTTGTTCTTATTAACTTGCTATAATGTAAAAAATGGATCAACTCCCTTGTATATAATTAAAATATATTGGTTTTGTGTAAAAGAGATGGTTATATAGGGGCATGTGCTGAACTCCAAGAGAGCCACATGTCACTTTCTTAATTGAAAGTTTCCCTGTATTCCTGTGAGTAACATCTTTTATCAAAATCCATTCTCTCCAAGTAACAAGTTATTAACAACTTTGAATATAACATTTATAAGAAGTCGACCTGCAGAGGATAAGATAGCCGGTATTGCATTAAGAATAAAAATTCTCAAGCAGGTCAATAACCCCCGAACCCTTGCCCTATCTAGTTTTTTTTAAAACAAGTCTCAAATTCACTACCACCATAGTTTTTTTATAACAATACCACCACAGTTGAACCCAGAACCTAAAAAGTGCTACTAGAGTGACCTAACCAACTCATGCAGTGTCCCATTCGGAAATATAACATTTATCAGGAAATTCTTTTTTTACACTACATATTTCTTCAAGTGCACAGATGACCGCTGCTCTGATAAATCCTAAAATTAGTAGCTATGCATACCCAGGCATATTCTTTGATATCTTTATATTAGAAAAAAACCATAATAATAATTACTTTACCTTCACTAATTGCTATATCTTATTCAATTTTTCACATTGTTTAATATTGGTTATCTATAATAATAGTTACTCACATTATTTTACATAGGTTATCCATAATAATAATTATTTTAACTTGAATAACATATGTGTGAAAACTTCAACTTCAATAATTATTGGAGGTGTTTATGGCACTTTATTTTATTTGGCTCCTCCTTGAATCCTAAATTAATTCCTATTTATTTTATTTCAAAGTGCAGCTTTTATTGCAAGTTAGCCTTAACAATATTTTTTGTTGTGAAATTAAATTCGAAATTCACTCTCTTAGTAATTGTTTGAACATTTATTAGTTTAGTTATTGAAGTTTAAGTTATTTTACTTATTTAAATTAATAAGTTCCATTTAATTCTCTATTTTTCTAAGATTATTAATAGGTTCTCTATTTTAAATTCCAAATTAATATTATATTGTTGTTATTCCATAAAAATAATTTATATGCTCCTCAGGAACAGACCTCCACAATTCTCATTTTAGTTTGAATTAGTGCATTTTTTGTTGTACTAGTCCATGATGGATATAAATATTTTTTTTCATTTTTCTCTAATTAACTTGCTTTTTTTACCGAGTGCCTAATTAATACGGATATAAGGCTGAACTGACATTACCTTGACATAAGCAACACCAGCATTTAAGGCATGGTGTTAAATGGTGTTAATGACGTTGGCGTCACTCTTGATGTCATCATCTTCTCCTTCATCTTCTTTCTTTCCTTTTTCGTCTCCATCTTCTTTCTTTCCTTCTAGGTCTCCATCATCTTTATGGTCTTCTTCTCCGTCGTTCTCTACCTTATCTACTTCTCCATCTTGGGCTTCCCCTTCTTCTTCTTCTTTCTCATTTTCTTCCCCTTCATCCTCTTCCTCAACTTCACCATGATAGGATTCTCTAAGAAGCCGTTGTAGGAGGGAATCTTCTTTCTCATTTTCTTCCCCTTCATCCTCTTCCTCAACTTCACCATGATAGAATTCTCTAAGAAGCCGTTGTAGTAGGAGGGAATCTATGTTCTGCAGAGAAAATGCTATGTTATGTTCATCAAAGAAATAATAGTGTCTATGTTATGTTGTCAGAACAAGGAATCGACACTTGTGATGTTCCAATAGATTACATCTATACATACGGCGTGCTTTTGTTGATGATGCTTCATGATTCTGACTGTGGTGTAGATTGAAAACTTGCTGGCCATGTTGTTGATGGCATGCTCTGCTTGAATTGCTGCTTCCTCATCCTTAACAGAGTTGAAGTCATATACAAGGTGGCTCCCTAACCATTCAATGGAGGAGACGTTTTCTATGCCAAAATCAAAGCCATTTAATATATACATGGTGTCATATGGGTAGAACCCAAGAAAAAGGTCCTGAAGCATTGGCAAGCAGTTCTCCTCAAATTTTAGCAGCATCACCCTCATCAAGACTTTGAAAGACCTCAAACACAGGAATGGTGTGTGACATTTACCGATGACTAGCACATGTTCAGGGGGCACCTTGACTTCGAGGAAGAGGTCGTGAAGATTGGGTAAGCAGCCAAGTATCTCTAGATCATTCTGCTTCAGTTCAGTAACATGGAGGTTTAGTTTCTGGAGTTTAATAAGAAAGCTCAGCGACTGTGGAACACTAGGGATAGTATTATAAACAAACATGATGAATTCCTCAAGTTTGTTAGGATGGCCAGGCTCATCGAGAAACCAGTTCTTAATATTTGGCTTGGAATTAGCGTTTTCAGAGATCCATAAAGAAATTGACTTGAGGCTGTGTCTGCATAGTTTATGGATAGAAGTAATAAACACAACCTCCTCCTCCTTCATAACGTGATCTCCTTCTGTTTCCTCTGCCCCATACCAAAAAATAGTCAGAAGCTTCAGGTTCTTCATCTGACCAAGATTTTGAAGAAATTCTAGTGATTGTACTTCGATACAGATCCCTTCTAGTTCTTCCAGTGCCTCCATTCTATCGATACCATCTGGTAGTTTTGCTGGTGGGCCTACATTCAAAAAGACCAATCTCCTGAGTTCAAGAATACTTGGTGGCAATGTAAATACTTGGTGACTGTTCCTGTTGAACAGATTGAGCGTTTCTAAATTTTGGAGATGTTCAATTCCCTCTAAAGAATCTTCTTTGTCTATTGAAATTGCCAAGTACTTCAGGTGGAATAGTTTTGTAATCTGTACAAACTGATCACTGGATAGAGCTGGCCCCATTTCATTATTCTCCATGTCTAACACTCGCAATATAGGGAAGTCTGAGAGAGAAGGTAGTTCCTTAAAGCATCCAAAGGTACTGAGAGACCGTACATGGGAAACCTCTTCCTTCTTTAGCTGATTAATGACATCACCTTTATTTGTGTCATGGATCGATAAGCGACGAATCTTATTGCCCTCAGATATAGGGAGATGCAGGGTTACAAAATTTTCTTCGATTGCTTTGGCTTTAATGAAATCAAGAATGATGTCATGAACACGACAATGCTTGACAAGACCATAAGATTTCATATTGACTGGTTGGATTAAGTTCCTATTTAGGAGTTCAAGGAAGTAGAGCTCTCCTTTTTCATTCACTTCCATGCCTTGTGCATCAATAAACCCTTCTGCAGACCACCTTCTAATCAAACGCTTCCGGTTGATCTCGGTATTTTCAGGAAATATGCTCAAATACAGAAGACATTTTCTTAGATGATGAGGAAGGTCCACATAGCTCAGAGATAATATCCGCCTCATGATACTGATGCTTTCGTGGGTTCCTGCAACTTCATGATTCAAAGACTCAAACAAGCTAGACCATTCTGGTTTCCGCTTGCCAACTAACAGTCGAGAAACTGTATTGATAGCTAGTGGTAGTCCTCCACATTTATTCAATATTTGATGAAAAGGTTCTTCCAAATCATTTGGGCAGTCTTCGCCTTTTTTGAAGCCCGCACCTCGTAAAAATAACTCCATGGAGTACTCGGTACTGAGTGGATTGATATGGTAGACACACTTCGAAGAGCAACATTTTGTTGCTAAATCCTTTATACGTGTTGTTGCGACTATTCTTCCACCTTTAGAACTGTTCTGGGACAATGCAGATTTAATAGTATCCCATGGACCTTCTTTCCAGAGATCATCGACTATCACAAAGTACCTGTTTGATGTAATATATGCATGATCAATATTACACATTAGAAATCTATATATGCTACCTCTAACCTCTTATACATGACATTTTTAATTGAAGCATTCAAAGATAGATTATGCAAATTAATTTTCCTTAAGTCATAGAAGTAATTTCTACGATGAAAATAAGAATTTTGTAAAGAACATAGAAATATTATTTGCTATTTGTTCAATTTCTATACACTAAACATATTTGTAGCTTAACAAATTGTTATGACTACTTCAAATATATGCAGACCTTACCAAACCGGATGGAGGAAGTACAAACAAATCTATATAAAAGAATTAGGAGTATTTTATATCTCCTATTCAGCATCTGGCATATATCAAAACAAGATACTTGGCGTGTGGCGGAGCACCACTCATTAAAAAACTAACATAGCATAATCCTACAATTCTAAAACTTTGAGCGGAACTGTAAAATAAATTCATCCATTTACATTCCTACCTAGTCGGTAGAAACCTGACCGGCATCCTGCAACAGTAAAAACTCTGAACAGAAACAGTAAAAACATTGAACAAAAACTAATCAGGAGTTTTCTTTGTCACATTCACTATCATTATTCTGAAACTTGGTTGGAAGGAATTATATGGGATTGAAAGGCATGGGGAGATTTATTTCATCTGAATTGTCATCATCAGTTCACCATCTCTCTTTGTCCTCAATCATTGATGGCCAATTTATGATGCATATTATAGTGGATCCTTGTGGGGAGGAATGGGGGTCGCCATATCATTGCATCTCTATGCACTGGCAATCCTGATGTTGTATGAATTCATTGATCTGCCAACACAATGTTGATATAATACTATGGTCATGGATGAAGGTCTGCAGGCTAGCTTCACTAGCTACTGCACACAATTGTAAGAGGTGAGACCATTTTCCCACCCCTGCACTGTTGACCCTAATGGAGCATCCCACCCCAGAACCGCCATCCCCAACAGGGCTTTCCTCTTAGAGTATGTCACGACTAGGATAGAGTAGTTGGGATTACGATCCCGAGTACCAATTTCACCGCTAAATCATGTAAATTCTATATAGACGCCTCGAGAGGCTCAACGCAAATCCAATGCAATTCTACCCAATTCTATTCTCCTAAATGGTACCACGAGTTCATGTCCTGATCATGAAGATATCCCTTTCACCATGTGCCCCAAGGGATCAATCTCCACCGACAATAGGGCCCTTGTTTAGGCGGAAGGATCCTATTGATCTGCCACTCTTGCCATCATTCCAGTGTGGCTCGCAGCAACCGATCGCCTACCTCCTCGTATTGTCATTGTCGCTCCAAGTGGTGTGGTCACCTAGATCTACTAACCAAGACCGCCTCCATTCATCTCATTGCACTGTCTGCCTCCTTTGTTCAGCTCCTCATCGCCAAACTATGCCTTGCCCTTGTGCCTCTATGGTAGCAACCGGGCCAGACCATGTCTCGACCATGAGCTCCAACGGCCCAAAGCTGGCACCCTCATCCACCGCTGGTTGTCAAGATTCAGGATCCCCCTACTCCTTGACTAGGCACCCGGTGGTGAACATAGCGTGTGTTTGGTTGTAGGGACGATGGAGGATAGTGTTGGAACGAGCCTGTTTTTTGCGATGTTTGGTTCAGGAATGACAGGGGATGGGACCACCCCTAGAGAGAATATTCCATAGATTTGGGGCCAACTAGATCCCTCCAAATCGAGGGAACAGCCTCGTCCACAATCCACACCATTACCTTTCCATCTAGATCTAGCACTGTGGCCATCGGCCGAGACAAGGCAAATGTGGAAAACATGCTAGGTAGGGCAGATGAGGTCAGTGTTGTGTGTAGCAGTAGCCATGCCAGGCAGATGCGGTGGCCTGAGCTCATGGGGTCGGATCTCACCGGACAGACATCACGTTGGCTGATGAGCACCGGCGCAGTAGGGAAGCACGACGGTGAGCACCCGAGCAAGGTGGTTGAGCTTGCGGTGATCTCATCATCCCCATCCTTGAGATCCCCATCCCTGAACTTTGCAGTCACGGTGTTCTCATCCTCCCCATGGTCGAGCTCCTACACAGGGCAATGGAGCATAGAGGCGAGCACCCGCACGACGCACATGGGGGGCATGGCAGTGAGGTTGCGCATGGCCCATGTTGAGACCTGGTGGCGATGTCCCATATGCCATCAGGCGTGCGGCGAAGCTACCTAGACTGTGGAAGAAAATTTTTGATATATAAGAGAAAAAGAATGGTCCAGAGATTGATAGGTGGGTGTCACGGGGTCAGAACCGCGGCAAGCATTATTGTTCGAGTCGGTGTTAGAGTGCGTGTCTCCGGTGGCTCGGGTGGACTCAAGAACAGAAGATCCTGGTTCAGGCCGATCGATGCCCTACGTCCAGCAGCTATTGATCCCTATACTCAAGAGCACCCAAAATCGGGGGGTTACAACAGAGTGTATAGGAGGTAGAGAGAGATTTGGTATGGGGTTAGCTCAGTGCTAATCCTAAGGTTGCCTCACTGATGGTGGAGCCTTCCCCTCACCGGAGAGGAGGAAGACGATGGGTGCGGTGGAGGAGTTCTCGGTGCCCCTCCCCTGGTTGTAGGAGCGAATTGATGAGGAATGGAATGATCTATCTAGGATCGTCCTCCCCCTCTAGGATCCGACCTTACCCCTTATATATCGAGATAGGTTAGGTACATGGTGGTTTGGGGGGTTGTGCCTATGGTCTACATGCGCCGGAGTATAGGAGGATCTTGCAGCGGCGCTCTATGGACTGTGGCAATGAAATGGAGACAAAGAAGCCCTAGGCGTCGATCGGCTAGTCTGTTCTGACACACTGAGTGTCAGGCTATGTCAGTTTGGACCGGCCTCCCCCAAACGCGCGTTCTAGAGTCTTCCTGGTGGTGAGGGAGGTCAGCTCGAGGGGCTGATGCGTTGGCCTAGAAGCCCCTGAGCCCCTAGAGGCCGAGGAGCTTGTCTTCATGTGTCACACCCCATGCATGACCCTATCGGGGGAGCGACCAGTAGAGCCACGCCCAAGGTGCAGGGTCAGGGAGTCCCAAAGCCTCAATGGCTTGGGGTGTGTCTTCTTGTGCTTGAGCCTTAGCTGGTGTCGTAGGCCAGGCAGGAGCCAAAGGACGAGCTCAGGCTCCTCATCGATCAGGAGCCTGAGGCTCGGGCAAGCCCCCAAGCCCTGAGCAGAGGCTGCGGCGCGCTCAGGCTCGGCCGAGTTTCTTGATCTGATGGTGCGCATGAGCATACCTAATGGGTATAGCCCCTGAGCCCCTGGGTGATCCTAGATGGGTCAGTCGGGGGGTCCCTTTTGTTGGGAACCATTGATCCTGAGGCTTAACATACCCATATGCTAGGATCTTGTTAGGAGCCCTCGAGCCCTTCATGGCCTCACTTGGCCTGGTTTGTGATGGCAACGAAGGGCTCAATTTGATCTTCTGGTGACCGAGCTAGCTATGGCGGGGATGGCTTCCACTGATGAGAGTGCAATGCCCTATGTGGGGCCCTCTCTCCAGTGTGACGGGGGTGCTCGGCCATTGAGGCTGAGGGACAGTGGCGCTGGCCCCTTCTTTGGTCCTATGTCGTGTAGGTTTGTGGCCTGAGCGAGGGTTGGTGAACTTGTCTAGGAGTTACCAACCTTAGGCCCGAGGGCACCCTTCTTTCTGGTCAGAGCCTACTGTGGGTCGGGTGATCAAGAGCGTCTAGGCTCTGGCTTAGGGCCATCTGATCACCCAGCATGCCACGCCCTTCTAGGGGCTTCTGTAGCTGGCCTCGATCCTCTCGGGTTGGCTCTCTTGGGCTGACCTTCTGTGGCTATAGGTCGGGGCACGAGGAGCGTGCCAATCTCGGATGGGGGACCCTCATTGGGCCCACCACTCGGCGGCTCCCGACCCAACTCCAGGGAGTTGGTTGGTTTTGGGGGGCGAGCCACCCGGGCACCCACCGATTTGGGGTCGGATTGCTCTGTCTGGGGAGCCGACATGGCCCCCGAGGCTAATGTGGGTCCTAGGGCTTTCTCATGCTCAGGCAAGCTTATAGCTCGGAGCTGCTATTCCCCCGTGTGGATGGGCTGCTACGATAATAGCCTCGATGGCCAAGATTGCCACACCCATGCTACCAGCGGGTAAGTGCGTAAGAACTCCAAGTTTACAGTCGTTCTGTGCCTTGGTTGTGTCCCCTAGGGGGGAGATTCTTGGTTTCCCAACTGTGCCACTTGTTTTGGTTCCTAAGCCTATTCTGCCATGCTCAGGGGCTCTCTGCCTCCCTTGGTGGGTCACCACTAGCAGCTCGAGGCTAGTACTCGGACATCGTTCACCATGATGGTCGGGGGTGCTTCTAGGCATCCCTCTCACTTTAGTTTTTTCCCCGGGACAGCCTTGAAGCTCAAGAGAGCTAACCTTGAACCCTGGGTGATGCCCCTTTCTCTTAATGGGGCATCGCTTCCTCCTATCTGAGGGGCGGGCTCCTATCAGGGGGTTAGAGGAACGAAAATGTAATACGGGAAAACAAGCTATGGGTAAAAGCGACGTAGCTATTTGACGTTCCACGCATTGTTGTACTCCCTCCCCATGAGATTTTGTAAGCGCCTAGACAGATTACCCACAATACCCGAAATGGACCTTCCCATGGCGGCGGCTTGTGGCCTCTCTTGGAGGGGGCGGCCCTTTGGAGGACGAGATCATACCTACAACAAAAGAGCATTCATGTACCCACCTGGTGTGGTAGCGATGCGGTCCTTGTTGATACCTGGTGGGCCATATGATGGCAGTGTTCCGCTCCTCCTCGAGCATGTCAATGTCCGCTTGACGCTGCTCCTTGGCCTATTTCTCATAGTAGAAATGAATGTGGGGCCTGTTGAAGTTGAGGTCGGAGGGGATGACCGCCTCGGCCCCATAGATGAGGAAACCGGTTGAACGGTTCACACTTGTCCTAAGGCTCCAGAGCAAGGAGGGGAGTTCATCCACCCAATGACCGGCATGGATGTTGAGCTCATTGTAGATGCGGGCCTTGATCCCCTAGAGGATCAACCCATTGGTGCGCTCGACCTGGCCGTTGGACTTAGGGTGGTACATCGATGCCTAGTCCACTCGAATTCGCTAGGAGTCATAGAAGTCCAAGAATTTGTGACTTGTGAACTGAGTGTCGTTATCAGCGATAATATGATTTGGAACCTCGAACCTATGGATGATGTCTTGGATGAACTCAGCCACTCTCTCTGACTTGAGGTTGACGATGGGCTGGACCTCGACCCACTTGGTGAACTTGTCGATGGTGACTAGAAGGTGGTTGAACCCCCCCAAGTGCCTTCCTGAATCCCTCGACCATGTCTAGGCACCAAACCAAGAAGGGCTAGGTAATGGGAATCATCTGGAGTGACTGGGCCGGTAGGTGATTCTGCTTGGCATAGTACTAGCACCCTTTGCACGTCCTGACGAGGTCCTAGGCGTCGGTGAGGGCCGTCAGCTAGAAGAAGTCATGTCTGAAGGCTTTCCTGACATGGGCCCTTAGGGCAGCATGATGCGCACAGATGCCGATGTGAATGTCAAGGTGCAACTTCTTTCCCTCATTGGGGGGATGCATCAGAGGAGTACCCTAGAGGTGCTACAGCGGTAGAGCTGCCTGTCCACAAGCTTGTAGCTTTTGGCGTGTTGCACCAGCTTGCGAGCATCAATGACATCATCAGGGAGGATCCCACATTGGAGGAAGTTAGAGAAGGGAGCCATCTAGTCCTCGGGGTCCCCCGATGGGTGGGAGAGACTCCCCATGGCACGCATACCTCACAGGCAAGGGGTGGTGCTAGGCTAGTGGAAGGCGAGCTTTGTTGACTGAGCGAGCCTTTCAGAGTTCCCCGTGCTGAGGCCATCGAACTCTTTATTAGCGGTGGTAGGCTCTCATCGCCCGTGCTTCTGACACCATGCCAAGGGGTCCGGGAGGGGCCCAGTCAATGGCTCAATCCCTCGGTGGCTGCACGTGGTGACAACCATCACACTTTTGCCAGGGGGCGGTGACTCATCACTGGCCGGGCTAGCGTTGGGGGTGGCCATGCTGGGGGCCATCCTTGGTTCCCCCTCAAGCCAGATCAAGGGGGCATCGAGGATGTCAAGGAAGACCCCCACTGGTGGGTCCTTCTGAGAAGATGCCAGCTTGGCTAGGGCATCGGCCTCCTCGTTGTACCTTTGGAGGACATGACAAAGCTCGATGCCATCGAACTTCTCCTCTAGCTTCTAGACCTCTGTGCAGTAGGCCTCCATCCTCACATTCTAGTAGGTTGACTCCTTCATGACTTGGTTGATGACCAGCTAGGAGTCTCTCCACATGAAGAGGCATCACACGCCAAGCTCGGTGGCTGCCCAGATTCTATGGAGGAGTGCCTCATACTCTGTGACATTGTTAGTGGCTTGGAAGTGAAGCTAGAGGGAGTACCTTAGCTTGTCAGCACTAGGGGATATGAGGAGGATTCCAACGCCCACCCCCTTGAGTGTGAGGGAGCCATCGAAGTATATGGTCTAGTACTCCAACTTGGTGGGAGCAGTTGAGGCTTGCTCCTCCGTCTACTCTGCCATGAAGTTAGCCAGCACATGGGACCTAATCACCATGTGGGGAGCATACATGATGTTGAGGTCCATGAGCTCAAGCCCCCATTTGGCGATGCGGCCTGTGGACTCTCAGTTGTTTATGACATCCCGAAACTATTGGAGGACACGACCACCATCGGGTGGCTGTCAAAGTAGTGCTAGAGCTTGCGCTTGGTGATGAGCACAGTGTAGAAGAGTTTCTAGACCTTCGGGTAGTGGGACTTTGAATTGGAGAGGACCTCACTGATGAAGTACACCGGGCGCTGAACTTTGAGGGCATGGCCCTCCTCCTCCCATTCCATGAATAGAGCTACGCTAACGGTGCATGGAGTAGCCATGATGTATAGAAGCAGGGTCTCCCCCATGGCGGGAGAGGTTAGAATAGGCAGCGTGGTCAAGAACTCTTTCAGCCGGGTCAGCGCGTCCTGAGCTTCCTGCATCCACTTGAAGTGTTTAGATTTCTTAAGGAGTTTGTATAAAGGCATACCTCGCTCCTCGAAGCGGGATATGAAGTGGCAGAGTGCTGCCAAGCACCCCATGAGCCTTTGGGCTCCCTTTAGGTTCTTGATCGACTCCATGTCATTGATTGCAGAGATCTTCTTGGGGTTAATTTTGATGCCATGCTCAGAGACGATGAAGCCCAAGAGTTCCCCATTGGTACCCCAAAGACGCACTTCTTCAGGTTGAGTTTGATGTGGTTGGCGTGGAGGTTGGAGAAGGTCTTCTCTAGGTCGGCAATCAATCACGTGGCCGAGCGGGTCTTCATGATGATGTCGTCAACATACACCTCCAAGTTGCGGGTGATCTACTCTCAGAAGCACTTCTACATACACCACTAGAAGGTAGCCCCGATGTTTTGAGGCCGAATGGCATGGATGTGTAGTAGAAGGCATTGAAAGGAGTGATGAAGGATGTAGGCAGCTGGTCTAAGGGGTTCATTGCGATCTGGTGGTACCCGGAGTACGCATCTAGAAAGTAGAGCGCCTTGCAGCCGGTGGTCGTGTCGACCACCTAGTTGATTTGAGGAAGGGGACGAATCTTTCGGATAGGCCTTGTTGAGACCCATGTAATTGATGCACATCCTCCACTTTCTATTCTTTTTCTTGACCAAGATAGGATTGGCTAGCCAATCCGCGTGCTAGACCTCCTTGATGAAGCTCGCGGCCAGGAGTCTAGCGAGCTCTCCTCTGATCGCCTTTCGCTTCTCCTCATCGAAGCGACGGAGGCGTTGCTGCACTAGCTTGGCATCGGCCTTGATGTTGAGGTAGTGCTCGGTGATCTCACGGGGGATATCGGGCATGTCCAAGGGTTTCCACGTGAACACATTGGTCTTGTCGTGTAGGAACTCCGTAAGGGCTGACTCCATGCTCGGGGGCATGCCGGCGCCTATGCGGAGTAGCTTTTTAGGATCTAGGGGGTAGGCCTAGACCATCTTGGTGTCATCAGCTAGGAGGAAAGCTACCATAGGGCTCCCCTTAGTGCTATGCGGGGGTCTCTCCTACAGCTAGCGCTGGATCCGAGCGAGATCGGCGGCGGCGGCATCGGTGAAAGCTCTAGTTTGGTTTTGGTTGATTGATGAAACCCCAAGTGCTAACCTAGTTTATCAAAGTGATTATGAGATAGGTAGCACTACTCCAAGTGATGAAGCAATGGCAAAGATCATGATGATGGTGATGGCATGGTGATGGTCAAATGCTTAAACTTGGAAAAGAAGAAAGAGAAAAACAAAAGGCTCAAGGCAAAGGTAAAATTGAAGGAGCCATTTTGTTTCGGTGATCAAGACACTTAGCGAGTGTGATCACATTTAGGATAGATAGCCGTACTATTAAGAGGGGTGAAACTCGTATCGGAATGCAGTTATCAAAGTGCCACTAGATGCTCTAACTCATTGCATATGCATTTAGGATCTAGTGGAGTGCTAATACCCTTGATAAATGTTTGTGAAAATATGCTAACACATGTGCACAAGATGATACACTTGGTGGTTGGCATATTTGAGCAAGGGTGAAGAAGATAGAGTCGAAAAGGAGTTAGTCGCGCTGGTTATAGGCTGACCAGACGCGTCCGGTATGGTGACCGGACATGTTTGGTATTTGGCGGCGAACTCAGCGACCAGACACGTTCGGTCACCATACCGGACACGTCCGGTATGACTCAGCAAATGCAGTGCTCGGTAGATCAGTTGATTGGACGCTGGCAGTGTCTGGTCCGGTGTGACCGGACACGTCTGGTCGTCCATGGGTGCTTACTTTACTCGACCGGACGCTGAGGCTCAGCGTCCGGTCAGTTTTTAACTAACGCATCCGATCGGCCCTGGAGGCTTACTGGACTCGATCGGACGCAGCGGCTGTGCATCCAGTCATTCGTGTATGAGCGTCTGGTCGTCGACAAAATGAGCAGCAACGGCTAGGCTGGTTTGAATAGGACACCTAGCTATCTAGGAGCTACCGGACACATCCGATAGGCTGACTGGACGCATCCGGTATTCACGACCGAAGCGTCCGGTGCTACGTCCGGTGCATTGTGACCGGAGCGTCCGGTCGACGCGCAGTCAGCCCGTTTTTTGAGCCAACAGCTCTATTTGATGGGGGGCTTCTATTTAAAGCCCCATGGCTGGCTCAAGCTAGGGCCCTTGCACATTTTCATTGACATTGCAACCCTGTGAGCTTAGCCAAAGCCCTCCCACTCATCTCCATCATTGATCCATTATCTTTGTGAGATTAGGAGAGAATCCAAGTGCATTGCTTGAGTGATTGCATCTAGAGGCACTTGGTATTCGTGTTGCGCTGTGGATTTCGCTTGTTACTCTTGGTGGTTGCCACCACCTAGATGGCTCGATGCAGCGGTGGAGGATCGGCACGAGTTGGTGATTGTTCGTGGCCGTCTCCGGTGATTGTGAGGGGACTTGTATCTTCCCCGGCGGAGTGCCAAAAGGTAACTCTAGTAAATTGCTCGTGTTATTGAGTTACCTCACTTATGGGTAGGTTCTTATGGTGTCCAATCTTGTGGACAAGGTTTGTGAAACACCTCTTAGCCACCGAACCACCAAGTGTTGGTCGACACAACGGGGACTAGCGTGTTGGCAAGCACGTGAACCTCGGGAGAAAAATCGGTCGTCTCTTGTCATTTGCATTCTCCCGGTGATTGGCTTAATCTTCATCTTGTGATTGGTTCATTCCTCTACATGGCGGTATAACCATCCTACTCACTCGTTTATATTCTTGCAAACTAGTTGTAGCAAGCTCTTTAGTGTAATTAGATTTGAGAGCTTGCTTTGCTATTTAAGTTTGCTTAATGGAGCTCTTTAGAGTAGAAAGATTGAGAGCTCTTAGTGAGTAGTATCATAGCAAGTTGTGTGTCTAGCTATCATTGCAACTAGAATTGTTGGATAGGTGGCTTGCAACCCTCGTAAAGCTAGAGCAAGTTTGCATTTCGCTATTTATCTTACTAATCAAATTGCTTTAGTTGATTTGTAGAATTTTAAATAGGCTATTCACCCCCCTCTAGCCATACTAGGACCTTTCAAGTGGTATCAGAGCCATGGTCACCATTTGATTAAAGGCTTAACAACCTCGGCATCAAATTATGGCTCAAGTTGTGTTCAACCATGTGGGGGGCAAACCACCGTTCTTTGATGGCACATCTTATGATTATTGAAAGAGAAAGATGAGGATGTATTTGGGTTCAATCAATGATCAAGTATGGGAAGTGACCAAAAATGATTATGCCATCATTGATCCCGACAATCCTACCAACCAAGACAAGACCAATAAGCAACGCAACACTATGGCTCTTAACACCATATACAATGCCATTGATTCAAAAGTATTTGAGCAAATCAAAGATTGTGAAAGAGCAAATGAGGTATGGAGGAGATTGGAGGAAACATATGAGGGCACACCGGTGGTGAAGAGTGCCAAGTTGTATATCCTCAAGGATAAGTTGACAAGCTTCAAGATGAAGGATGATGAGAGCATTCCAGAGATGTTCCATCGGTTACAAGTAATTGTCAATGACTTGAAGGCTTTGGGAGAGAAGATCAAGGATGATGATGTCTCTCATCGATTCTTGATGTGCCTATCTCCAAGGTTTGAGATGTTGAGATTGATAATCATAAGAGGAGGATTGAAGGAGATCACCCCTAACCAAGTACTAGGTGATGTCATGACACAAGAGACATACCATGTGGAAAGGGAGGGGGATGACAAGGATGAGAAGAAGGAAGAAGAAGACAAGAAGAAGAAGAGTATAGCATTCAAGGCTAGCTCATCATCATCCAAGAACAAGGGCAAGTCCAAGAAAGAATCAAGTGATGATGAAGATCTTAGTGATATTGATGATGAAGCTATGGCTCTCTTTGTGCGCAAGATGGGCAAGTTCATGAAGAAGAAGGGCTATGGTGCAAGGAAGAGAAGAGATCACATCAAGAGCAAAGAATATGTGAGAAGATGCTACAATTGCAAGAGCCCTGATCATGTTGTAGCTAATTGTCCTTACAGTAGTGACAATGATGAAGATGAGAAGAATAAACACAAGAAGGACAAGAAAGAAAGGAAGGAGAAGAAGGAGAAGAGAATGACCTTCCAAAAGAAGAAGAAAGGAGGAGGCTATGTGGTCACATGGGATAGTGATGGCTCTTCAGATGATGATAGCTCTAGTGATGATGACAAGAAACATCTCAAGAGAGCATTAGCAAGCATCGCCATCAACAAGAAGCTCTCCATCTTTGACACTCCATCGACATGCTTCATGGCAAAGCCTACCAAGGTAAAATATGATGTGAGTGATGATGAATGTGAAAGTGATACTTGTAGGAGTGATGATGATGATGAGGAGTACTCAAAGGAGGAGCTTATGGACATGTGTGAGCAAGTGCACACTTGCTTTGAGATGAAGAGAAAAGAGTGCAAAGAATTGAACAAGAAAGTCAAATTTCTTGAACAATCCTTTGATGAGCTCAATGCCACTCATGAGGGGCTAATGGATGCCCATGAGAAGCTTGGCAAAGCTCACTCTAAGCTTGAAAAGGCTCACTCCTCTCTCATTGAGCAAGTCAAGAAGGAGGAAGCCAAGAAGGAGCAAGTGATAGTAACATGTGATGTGGGACTAACATGTGATCTTATCGATGAATCTTTTCATGAACCCATTATTGTTGCTCCTACTAACTCTTCTTGTAGCACAACCATTACCACTCCACATATGAATGATACATCACTAATGGTGGAAAATGAAACCCTCAAGAAGGAGGTGAATGAGCTCACTCGTGCCTTAGGCAATGTCTATGGTGGAGATGCCCGCTTGCTAAAGTGCTTGGGTAGCCAAAGGTTTTCTCTCAACAAAGAGGGATGAGGCTATACCCCCAAGAAAGGCAAGGCGGCCTTTGTCACTCCTAAAGTTAGCTTTGTGAAGGGCAATGGTCAGTTTTGCAATAGATGCAAGCAAGTTGGGCATATAGAGCTAAATTGCAAGACTAACAAGAACAAGCTACCTAATGTATCCTCAATCAAATTTGATTCTTGTTACATGCTTTATAAGGGTACCAATTGTGTGAAGGCTAAGTTCATTGGTACACCAATTGTGGGCCCAAAGAAGAAGGCCATTTAGGTACCAAAGATCTTGGTAACTAACCTACAAGGACCCAAGCAAGTTTGGGTACCTAAAAGAAATTGATCTTCTTTTGTAGGTCAATTATAAAGCTAGAGGAAGGCATTGGGTGCTTGATAGTGGGTGCACACAACACATGATCGATGATCCAAGAATGTTCAATTCAATCAATGAAAACAAGAGCAATGGGATTGATAGTATCACATTTGGTGACAATGGCAAAGGCAAGGTCAAAGGGCTTAGTAAGATTGCAATATCCAATGACTTGAGCATTTCCAATGTGCTACTAGTAGAAAGCTTGAACTTCAACCTTTTATTGGTAGCTCAATTATGTGATCTTGGTTTCAAGTGCATATTTGGTGTGGATGATGTAGAGATCATAAGTGTAGATGGCTCTAACTTGATATTCAAGGGATTTAGATATGAGAATCTATACTTAGTTGATTTCAACGCTAGAGAAGCTCAATTGTCAACATGTTTGATCACTAAGTCTAGCATGGGTTGGTTATGGCATAGAAGGCTTGGTCATGTTGGAATGAAATAATTGAACAAGTTAATCAAGCATGACTTAGTTAGAGGCTTAAAAGATGTCACTTTTGAGAAGGATAAGCTATGTAACGCATGTCAAGCCGGAAAGCAAGTTGGTAACACACATCCTAAGAAGAGCATGATGAGCACATCTAAGGCATTTGAGTTGATGCATATGGAATTGCTTGGACCAACCACATACACTAGCATTGGTGGAAATAAATATGGATTTGTGATTGTGGATGATTTCACTAGATACACATGGGTGTTCTTTCTTGTTGACAAGAGTGATGTGTTTGCAACATTCAAATCTTTTGTCAAGGGCATTCACAACGAGTTTGAAACAACCATCAAGAAAGTTAGAAGTGACAATGGAAGTGAGTTCAAGAACACTAGAATTGATGAGTTATATGATGAATTTGGAATTAGACATTAATTCTCGGCCAAGTATACTCCTCAATCAAATGAGCTAGTTGAAAGAAAAAATAGAACCTTGATTGATATGGCAAGATCAATGTTGAGTGAGTACAATGTGAGTCATTCATTTTGGGTCGAAGCAATCAACATGGCTTGCTATTATAGCAACCAACTCTATTGTCACCCCATGATGGAGAAGACACCTTATGAGCTATTGAATGGAAGAAAGCCAAACATTGCATACTTTCGGGTCTTTGGATGCAAATGCTACATATTGAAGAAAGGCACTAGATTGAGCAAGTTTGAGAAGAAATGTGATGAAGGCTTCTTACTTGGTTACTCCACTACTAGCAAGGCTTATAGAGTTTGGAATTTGGCTAGTGGTACTTTTGAGGATGTTCATGATGTGGAATTTGATAAAATAAATGGTTCCCGAGAGGAAGATGAGAATCTAGATGATATAAAAGGCACTCAATTGGTCAATGCAATGAAGAACATGGACATTGGTGATATAAGGCCTAGAGAGGTGATTGATGTTGAAGATGATAAGAATCAAGTACTCTCTAACTCAAATGTGCAAGCTAGTGGTTCTCATGATCAAGTTCAAGCAAGAACTAGTGATGACAAAGTGCAAGATCAACAACAAGTGGCTAGTTCATCATCTCAACCAAATGATCAATCAAATACTAGCAATCAAGTGCAAGTGCTTCAATCAACTAATGTTGCAAGAGTTTATCCATTGGATACTATCATTGGTGATATTTCAAGAGGAGTGCAAACTAGATCAAGATTGGCTTCATTTTGTGAGCACTTCTCATTTGTGTCATCCACTGAACCTAAAAAGATAGATGAAGCTTTGAATGATGTTGATTGGGTCAATGCTATGCATGAAGAGCTAAACAACTTCACAAGAAACCAAGTATGGGAGTTAGTTGAGAGGCCTAAGGACCATAATGTGATAGGAACCAAGTGGGTCTTTTGGAACAAGCAAGATCAAGATGGGATAGTAATAAGGAACAAAGCAAGATTAGTGGCTCAAGGTTACACTCAAGTTGAAGGTCTTGACTTTGGAGAAATATATGCCCCGGTTGCAAGATTGGAAGTAATTAGGATCTTGTTAGCCTATGCTTGTGCCCACAACATCAAGTTGTACCAAATGGATGTGAAGAGTGTATTTCTCAATGGGTACATCAATGAGCTTGTGTATGTTGAGTAACCTCCCGGTTTTGAAGATAAAAAGAAACTCAACCATGTTTACAAGTTGAAAAAGGCTTTGTATGGATTAAAGCAAGCACCTAGAGCATGGTATGAGAGATTGAGGGATTTCCTACTCTCTAAGGGATTCAACATGGGAAAGGTTGACACCACTCTCTTCACCAAGAAGCTTGGAAAGAACTTATTTGTAATGCAAATCTATGTTGATGATATCATCTTTGGATCAACAAATCAAGAATTTTGTGAGGAGTTTGGTAAGATGATGGCAAGTGAGTTTGAGATGTCTATGATTGGAGAGCTTAGTTACTTCCTTGGTCTTCAAATCAAGCAAATGAAGAATGGCACATTTATGAGTCAATGCAAGTATATTAAGGACATGCTCAAGAAGTTTGGAATGGATGATGCTAAAGCTATTAGTACACCAATGGTTACAAGTGGAAGCTTGGATAGTGATGCTAGTGGCAACATGGTGGATCAAAAGATGTATCGGTCTATGATTGGAAGCCTACTCTATATGACCGCATCAAGGCCTGATGTGATGTTTAGTGTATGCATGTGTGCTAGATTTTAAGCCTCACCAAGAGAAAGTCATTTGAAGGCAACTAAGAGAATATTAAGGTACTTGAAGCATACACAACATGTTGGATTATGGTATCCTAAAGGAGCAAGATTTGAGTTGATTGGATATTCGGACTCCGATTATGCGGGATGCAAAGTTGAGAGAAAGAGCACATCGGGCACATGTCAACTATTGGGAAGATCACTTGTGTGTTGGTCATCAAAGAAGCAAAACAGTGTAGCACTTTCAACCGCCGAAGCGGAGTACATTTCAGCCGGTAGTTGTTGTGCTCAATTACTTTGGATGAAGGCTACCTTGAGTGACTTTGGGATCAAATTCAAGCAAGTGCCATTGCTATGTGACAATGAAAGTGCCGTAAAGCTCACCAACAACCTTGTTCAACACTCAAGAACAAAGCATATTGATGTCCGCCATCATTTCATAAGAGATCACCAACAAAAAGGGGACATTTGCATTGACTGTGTGGGCACCGAAGATCAACTTGCTGATATCTTCACCAAGCCACTTTATGAGAAGAGGTTTTGCAAGCTAAGGAATGAATTGAATATACTTGACTTCTCCAATATGTGTTGATGCACCCCCAATTTATATGACATGCCTCTCCTTCGAGCAATTCAAGGTAAAAGTTGATTGGCATGGCATACATCTTTGCTAAGGACATGATTAGTGCATCTAGACATGTTTCACATTTGAATAGGCTTATTCATGAAAATTAAATGAATTTAATGCTTGCATGGTACCACTATTGCTTGTATGATTGAAATGATCTAGTGGTAGCATATGACATGTTTGTGGGCTTGTAAATCTAGTGTTTGATTTAGAAAATGAGCTATAAGTGTTTAACTCAACATGGTACAAAATAACTCTTATTTGGAGGTGTGAAGAAGCTTGTCCTTGGATCAAACCAAGTTAAATAACTTTTGCAAGTAATCTAGATTGAACCAATTTGGGAAAATGATCCTCACTTCACATGGTTTCACCCCAACCTATCTATAAGTTGAGCTCACCTTTTGTGCTAATTATTGACAAAGGGGGAGAGAAATTCATAAAGATAGTAAGATAGAGGAAGCAAACAAATAAAATAACATTGTAAGGGGATCAATCAAAATTGCACACAAGTAGGGGGAGCAAGCTCATAAACTTGTATGTTGCATTTGAATGTGCATTTCATATATTTGCTTGCATGGTACAAGTTCTTAATTTCAATATACATGCTTGTGTGGTGTATGCTAGTTGTAGGTTTGAATGTTGAAATGAAAAACTAGCATGCATAGGCTAAAGAAACTAGACTTATGTTCATTCTATGGAAACTAGACCCTTGTAATATTGATCTCATGAGGTATTCTAGTTTTTGTGTGTGTCTAGTTACTAATGGTGCTAAGGATGGTATATTGGTGCACTCCGACTGGTATCACGCTTTAAAGGTCCATCTCTTATACCTTAGCATCATTTGGTAGAAATTATCTCCTATATTTCCTATCTTAGCATATGTGCAAGCTACAATCCAAACTCTTAGCACATATGTAGGGAGAGCAATTGCTACCGTTTGGGATTCATGAAACTTGTCCATATCCTTTACACATGGTAAATATGCTTGGGCAAGCAACATGGATTCAATTAAATTACAATTCATATCTTTGTGAAAGGGTTGTCATCAATTACCAAAAAGGGGAAGATTGAAAGCTCTAGTTTGGTTTTGGTTGATTGATGAAACCCCAAGTGCTAACCTAGTTTATCAAAGTGATTATGAGATAGGTAGCACTACTCTAAGTGATGAAGCAATGGCAAAGATCATGACGATGGTGATGGCATGGTGATGGTCAAATGCTTAAACTTGGAAAAGAAGAAAGAGAAAAACAAAAGGCTCAAGGCAAAGGTAAAATTGAAGGAGCCATTTTGTTTCGGTGATCAAGACACTTAGCGAGTGTGATCACATTTAAGATAGATAGATGTACTATTAAGAGGGGTGAAACTCGTATCGGAATGCGGTTATCAAAGTGCCACTAGATGCTCTAACTCATGGCATATGCATTTAGGATCTAGTGGAGTGCTAACACCCATGATAAATGTTTGTGAAAATATGCTAACACATGTGCACAAGATGATACACTTGGTGGTTGGCACATTTGAGCAAGGGTGAAGAAGATAGAGTCAAAAAGGAGTTAGTCGCGCTGGTTACAAGCTGACCGGATGCGTCCGGTATGGTGACCGGACACGTTCGGTATTTGGCGGTGAACTCAGTGACCAGACACGTTCGGTCGCCATACCGGACAAACATAGTGCTTGGTAGATCAGTTGATCAGACGCTGGCAGTGTCTGGTCCGATGTGACCGGACGCGTCCGGTTGTCCATGGGTGCTTACTGTACTCGACCGGACACTGAGGCTCAGCATCCGCGTCCGATCAGCCCTGGAGGCTTACTAGACTCGACCGGACGCAGCGGCTGTGCGTCCGATCATTTGTGTATGAGCGTCCGGTCGTCGGCAAAATGAGCAGCAACAACTAGGCTGGTTTGAATAGGACACATGGCTGTCTGGGAGCTACCGGACACGTCTGACCGGACGCATCCGGTATTCACGACCAGAGCGTCCGGTGCTGCATCCGGTGCATTATGACCGGAGCATCCGGTCGACGCGCAGTTAGCCCGTTTTTTGAGCCAACGGCTCTATTTGATGGGGGGCTTCTATTTAAAGCCCCATGGCCGGCTCAAGCTAGGGCCCTTGCACATTTTCATTGACATTGTAACCCTGTGAGCTTAGCCAAAGCCCTCCCACTCATCTTCATCATTGATCCATCATCTTTGTGAGATTGGGAGAGAATCCAAGTGTATTGCTTGAGTGATTGCATCTAGAGGCACTTGGTATTTGTGTTGCGCTGTGGATTTTGCTTGTTACTCTTGGTGGTTGCCACCACCTAGATGGCTCGGTGCAGCGGTGGAGGATCGGCACGAGTTGGTGATTGTTCGTGGCCGTCTCCGATGATTATGAGGGGAGTTGTACCTTCCCCGGTGGAGTGCTAAAAGGTAACTCTAGTAAATTGCTCGTGTTATTGAGTTACCTCACTTGTGGGTAGGCTCTTACGGTGTCCAATCGTGTGGACGAGGTTTGTGAAACACCTCTTAGCCGCCGAACCACCAAGTGTTGGTCGACACAACGGGGACTAGCGTGTTGGCAAGCACGTGAACCTCGAGAGAAAAATCGGTTGTCTCTTGTCATTTGCATTCTCCCGGTGATTGGCTTAATCTTTATCTTGTGATTGGTTCATTCCTCTATACGGCGGTATAACCATCCTACTCACTCGTTTATATTCTTGTAAACTAGTTGTAGCAAGCTCTTTAGTGTAATTAGATTTGAGAGCTTGCTTTGCTATTTAAGTTTGCTTAGTGGATCTCTTTAGAGTAGAAAGATTGAGAGCTCTTAGTGAGTAGTATCATTGCAAGTTGTGTGTCTAGCTATCATTGCAACTAGAATTGTTGGATAGGTGGCTTGCAACCCTCGTAAAGCTAGAGCAAGTTTGCATTTTGCTATTTGTCTTACTAATCAAATTGCTCTAGTTGATTTATAGAATTTTAAATAGGCTATTCACCCCCCCTCTAGCCATACTAGGACCTTTCAATCCACCAAAGCGAGAGTCATGCCCTCCTGCTCGTAGAGGTAGGCCTCGGTAGCGGATGAGACCACAATTATGACTCCTTTTGGGCCATGCATCTTGAGCTTTTGGCAGCCGTAATGCAGGACAACCATGAACTTTGCGTAGCATGGCATGGTACGAGCTGGAGAAGTCGACCACCTCAAAGTCAAGGAGCTCCTTTTGGAAGTTGGTAGGATCCTCGTACGTGACGGGGAGCTAGATGCTTCCAAGGGGAATGGCTTGGACCTTGAGAATGATCCTAAAGAAGGGGGCTCTGCCATGGTGGAGGTTCTTCCTTGGGATCCCCAGGCGATCTGGCGTGTTGGCATAGAGGACATTGAGGTTGCTTCCCCCGTCCATCAGCACCTTCGTGAGGCGGGCCCGTCTGACGATGGGGCCAATGACGAGCAGAAAGCAGCCTAGGCTAGGCACATGGCGAGGATAGTCATGCCGACTAAAGATGATCAATACCTCCAACCAGCTAAGATGCCGGCGTGGGGCTACCTCCGCCATGTTGATTCCCCATAGGATGGCCAGCGGTGGCTGGGGGAGCCCGGGAGAGGACCCTTCTCTGAAGATCACGGGGCATACCCATGTTGCGCCGGAGTTGGGTCCTCCCAAGGTTGACCCTCCCATGGGCAAAGATGGGGCTTCCTGACGATGATGTAGGGCTTTTCGGGCCACCAGCGGCTATCGTCCGACGGCTCGGGCGTTGGGCGACAGATGAAGGCCCCTTTGATCCTAGGGATGCCTTAGATTTGGACACGGGGCGGAGCTCGCGTTGCCCCACCTGGTGGTAGATCCATGCCAGATCTGGTGTGGGTGTGCCCTAGGATCTATCCCTAGGAGGCCCGGTGGAGGAGACAGCGCTAGGGTCTCATTGCCGCTGGTGGGGCCTCGTTGAGAGGGTGAAGCTCATCGTAGCAATCGGCGACGTAGGCTAGGCTCCCAAAGTTAAGGACCTAGCCTAGAGTGAAGGCGCTGACTGTGATGAAGAACTCGCTAGGGAAGTGGACACCACCGTCTAGGGCAGTGCCGCTTGCTCCGGCGATGAGGCGGGTGGCTCTGGCCACCATAGAGCCAAAATCACACTTGAGTAGCTCCCTACCTGGTGCGTCGGCTATCGCAGGGTCAGAACTGTAGCAAGCATTGTTGTTCGAGTCGGTGTTAGAGTGCGTGTCTCCATTGGCTCGGGTGGACTCAAGAACATAAGAATCACAGAGAGGATGCAATGATTTATCCTAGTTTGGGCCGATCGATGCCCTACATCCAGCAGCTGATGATCCTTATACTCAAGAGCACCCAAAATCTAGGGGTTATAACAGAGTGTACATGAGATAGAGAGAGAGATTTGGTAGGGGGTTAGCTCGGTGCTAATCTTGAGGTTGCCTCACCACCGGCGGAGCCTTCCCCTCATCGGAGAGGAGGAAGATGACGGGTGTGGTGGAGGAGCTCTTGTGCCCTCCTCATGCTGCCCTACTCTCGGTGCCGAGCAGGAGCGGATCGATGAGGAATGGAATGATCTGTCTGGGATCGTCCTCCCCACTTTAGGATCTGACCTTACCTCTTATATATCGAGATAGGTCGTGTACATGGCAGTTTGGGGGGTTGTGCCTATGGTCTACATGTGTCGGAGTCTAGGGGGGTCTTATAGTGGCGCTCTGTGGACCGTGGTTATGTCGTGGAGCCGAAGAATGCCCTAGGCGTCATCCAGCTGGTCTGTTCTGACACACTAAGTGTCAGGCTGTGTCGGCTTGGACCTGTCTCCCCCAAGCACACCTTCTAGAGTCTTCCTAGTGGCGAGGGAGGTTAGCTCAAGGGGCTGACGTGCGTGCCCAGAAGCCCTCGAGCCCCTAGAGGTCGAGTAGTAGCTTGTCTTCTTGTGTCATGCCCCGTGCGTGACCCTGTCGGGGGAGTGGCCAACGGAGCCACGCCCAAGGTGTAGCATCGGGGAGCCCCTGAGCCTTGATGGCTCGGGGCATGTCTTCTTTGCCCAGGCCTTGGCTAGCATTGTAGGCTAGGCAGGTGCCAAAAGCCGGGCTTGAGCTTCTCATTGATCGAGAGCCTGAGGCTCGGGCGAGCCCCCTAGCCATGAGCAGAGGCCACGGCGTGCTCAAGCTCGGCTGGGTTTCTTGGTCTGAGGGTGCGCGCGAGCGTACCTGATGAGTATAGCCCCTGAGCCCCTGGGCAATCTTGGAGGGGTCGGTCAGGGGGTCCCTTTAGTCGGGAACCATTGATCCCGAGGCTTAACATACCAATATGTTAGAATCTCATCAGCGGGTCTAGCTAGAACTGTGCATAATAGTGTCAAATACGCCATCCATTCCATTACCCTTCATCTCTCCTAACAAATAGAAAATCGAGACCATTCCATCCTCTCAACAAAAAATAGATAAGAAGAACCATCCAATCCCTAAAAACTGGATTGGGTCTGTCCCATCCCACCATGTCCTTGAACCTAACATACCCTGGTTTCAATCTATTGCTTCTTGTATCCTTTTTTGCTTTACCCGATCACTGATCAAGGTGGAGTCATTCATTGCATGTTGACCTTGTGCACGCTACACCAACATCAACTCCACCAGACTTTATTTTTATGACCATGTGTCTAGACTGGGCACACATGTTGACAGGATGCCTTCATGTATCTATTCCTTATCACCATTTGTAGTTACCACTACTGTCAGGATGCCTCTAACAAGTTCTTCTATCGCTGCCTGCAGGCCTCATGCATACTCGATCTTATTAGTTATTTACATGTGATCCACACAACTCCCATGACATTAAAGAACGAGTACCTGCTGTTCACACCGAATAGGATCTAGATCAAACACCGGCAAGGGTGAGCCCACTCACAGTCGACACAGCACCTTGAACAAAATGAGGAATGCAACAAACCAATGAAACTGATCTAAGACCAGTTAGGTCGATGTAGAGCCCATTCTTCGCCTAGTAGACTCCCGAACACCTCCCCAAAAGACCCATCATGGAGTAGCACATGGAGGGTATCCTAGGATCGGCAAGACCACTTAGAACACAGCCAAATCTCGCTAGGAGACATGACAAAAACCAAGGTAGAGAGAGGAGAGGGTAAAAGGCTATGATAGATGTATTTTTGATGATTAGAAGTTGGGATCCTCAATCGGCTGTGATCCGCTCATATGTATAGAGGGGGTGGTCTTACCCTAGTAGGAAACAACTCCAAAATGCATTCTGCAAGTTCCCCACATCAAAAATCGATTTGGAAATGAATCGGTTCGAAATCTAGCAGAAAAGTCGATTTGGTCGACCTCAAACCTGGCCGGGCTAGGTTTCATGGGCCCAGGCGCTATGGCTGACCGGGCAACAGGCAATCTGGCCTAGCTGGCTCTGAACTTAGCCTAGCTGGCTTTGGGGACCTTGCCTGGCTGGCTGTGGGGGTCATCCTGGACAGCTTCAGCACGGCAGCGTCGCCGTCATCTTCATTTTGTCTTGCGCTTTGAATTGTGTTACACCAAATATTTTCTACTGCGTTTTTTATGTTATTAACTTCATGGTGTAGCCCAATTCCCCTGCCGGGACATTTTTGCATGTCAACTCTAGCATGCCTATTATGAGCAACATGGATGTAATTGTGTTGACTCCTTGGTCGTTGTAGCACCGCCCGATGTTGCTACCAGTAGAGACATGCCTCCACAAGCATGCCTCTGTCCACAATGGCACTTACCACTACATCTACATTGTTGTACCCTATGCATGATGACCGTGCCATTTTGCACACTACAGCCATCATCGAGACCCTCTCTACTAGTCCCTTAGATGCTGAGGTATGGTTGGGGCCTTCTTCCTAGTACATATGGTATTAGCAACACCACTGCATGCCTTCATCCCCGATGCATGTCCAGGACTAGCAAACCCAGCACACACCTCGGCCTTGGCATCTTGACTGCATCGACTTTGGCATCGTCACTTCTGTTTTGTCTGCCTCAATTGCTTTGTTGTCGTCATTGTGTCCTTGATGGCCTTGATTGCATCGACTTTTAGCATTGCCCTCTCCAATGATGACTTCCTCGATGTGTCCCATCATCATTATGCTTCCTCTTTTGTGTCTGCAATTTCATGTGTGTTTACCTTGACTTTAGCTACTTCGTCTGCTTTGTTGACTAAGGTTATCTCCACCACCATCCTCGACATGTCTACCTCGACATAGGTCAAAAGGTCTACCGCCTTGCATGAGCTACTTGCCAGTTTCCACTCTAGCCGTAGCATCCGTAACGCATTAACCACTATGATTGTGGGGGAATGTTAGCTTGCCGTCTTACAACCTTTAGCTTCTCTTCTAGTCTAACCGTCTACACCGCTTCTGCGTAACTATCTACACCACTCTTGCGTGACTGCCGGGGTTGGGGGGTAGGGTATATTTAGATCTCAAGATATCTACACCACTCCTGCAGCATAGTGGTTGCAGTGACCTTAATTAGTAGTAGGGATAAAACCGGTTCGGATAAGAACGGATATTACGGATATCGAATACAGGTAGTTGTTCCTTTCTATGATTTGGAGTGGAATATAGGTATAGTGTCGGATGCGTCGGATATTGATATCTATGCCACATATGTATTAGAAATCCAACCGAGAATTTGGTTCGATACGGTATGGTAAATTTTTAGATTCATGTACGAATTATCTAAGTAGGGTTTAAACCCTTTCGGGATGAATTGTTATCGGGAAATATATGTCCTGTTTTTGTCCCTACTTAGTAGCATCTTAGGTCTTGGATTTGAATCCTCGTGGTACCGAGTTTCATACTAGATAAAAAGGTCAATCACTTGTTTCTCTGGTCGGCGTGCATAGGTGAACCAACCTATGGAGGGAGGGCCCTCAAGTAAGGGACTGGTAGTGGGTTGGGCCTCAAAGCACGTGTTAAGTCCCAAATTACAAGGGCTAATTGGAAGCAAGGGGAGGCACACCCAGGGATGAAAAATCCTTCATGAAGAACTAAATAATTATTCAAATTATTTTCCCATGGATTTCTCACCCTAGAAAAAGTCAGGGATCCCAAGTGAATTTGAGTTTCCAAATTAACCCTAAGGGGGCAGCATCTCCATGTATGAGGGGGGCTAGCTTTTGTGACCTTTCTCGACCGGGCTCTGTAAAATACCGCGTGGGGCGGTCTTTCCCCCACTGGCCAAGTTTTTTAATAATCATGTAATTTTAACTTGCCTTATCTGTATGGGATACATCAATTCGCACCCTCTAAGCAATGAAATCCTATATAATCCACCCACAAGACTTAACAATACAATCAACAATTCTATGTAGCAACTCTCTTTCTCTTACACAGGGGCGTTCAGCTGTTCAGTTTTTGGATGATTTCGGATGATTTCGGATGATTCAATAGTATTCTGTGAGATAGAATAAGCTGAAACAAGATGAGAAGTCATCAGCCGAACGGGAGATAATAAAAGGTATTAAAGACAAGATGATGATGCTGTCTGTCCTAGAATTCTTTGAAACACTCTTTAGCGTCTATTGTTTTACCTAGTCTGGACCTCCTTGTTTATTAATATAATCGGTGGTTTCCGTGTCTGATTCATTAGAAAGAATTCTTTCAGAAACTAACCAGATGCAAATCAATGGGATGCATTAATGGATTAATATTTTAAACGAGTACGCCAAGCAAATATATGCAAATCTTGAAATACTTTATATACTGACTAGAAATATGTTCGGAAGCATGTACGTAGGTGTACCTCTTGTCTTTCACGAATTCCTGGAGCAGACGCACGAGATCTGTAGTCTTAAGTTTATAAAGGTCCTCCAGCTTGTGGCCCTTGTACCCAAACTTGTCTAGTATGGTCGCCAAAATGGAGTCTCTATTTGGATTTTGTGTGACACACACGTCGGCCGTGCAATCAAACAATACGTCTTGAGCTTTGATGACGGTGAGGTGGCGTTGGACGACGGCCGCAAGGGTTGTTTTGCCCATGCCTCCAGATCCAACGATGAATACCACCTTGTGAAGCTCTGTGGAGGTCTTAGAGCAATCCAACATGTTGATGACATCATTCATTTTGCCATCCATCCCAACGAGTTGCTCATAATTTGGAATGATGGCAAGCTCCCGATAATTGGCCGCTTCAACACCAACTCTGTCGTCGTTGTTGCTGCTGCTCGGTGGTTTCTGCAACACATTGCAGCTTTGGATGCGATCATTCAGCGATTGGATCTCCATGGCAATGAGGTAGTCAGAGGGCAACTTTTTGATGCTCTCAATGCAGCTTTTGAAGGCCTCTTTGACGCGATCGTTGAATTGTGAGACAACGACGTGGGCTTCTTGGTCTCTGCCTGGCTGGATGGGAGTAAACATACTGATGGCATCCTCAATGTCGTAGGCCAACTCCCTTGCTGTGCTCATCCGCAGCTTCAATTCGTTGCTGGGATTCTCCACAGCAGAAAGATCCAGAAGGACGCTTTCTATCTCCTGCTGCACATATTTCAGCTTCTCTACGTTGCCAGGGATCCCCACCACCTGCGAGAAATTCTCTAGCCCACAGCAGGCAATCCACTTCAAGAGAGCACCAAGGTTCGACCCTCCAGCCGATCCCAGCACGCTTTCGGCCACTTTATCCTTGTTCACCATCTCTCTCTCTCTCTCTCTCTCTCTCTCTCTCTCTCTCTCTCTCTCTCTCTCTCTCTCTCTCTCTCTCTGGTGTGTTTCTCTGATGAGTGATGAGGCTGCCTTGGGAAGAAGAACGAACAGGCCAGTGTATACATAGCATTCATCAGCAGCAGCTTATTTAGTGTGTATCGGTCACACCAACCCTTCCCACCATTGTATTAAAAATAATACTCACGCGTTGGTGGTGGTGGTAGGTACGGCGTCCAAAAATCTTCGTCGTCCACTAACCAAGTCAAGTCATTCTGTAATAAAACAAAGGGTAATATGTTTGTTAGTTGTATAATATTGTTAGCACTGAGACACCGATATCCTTTGTAACAACTTTAGTTTGCTCTATCGATTAACGCTGCCAACATGCTTTTAAGCTTGTCAGCTCCCCTAAAATGCAGAAACAATTTGTAGAGGCTCATATCCAGAAGGAGTAACTATTTTCCATCTCCAGAGTTGCACAGCCTCATACACTACTACCTAAGAGCGTGGGAGAACCTAAAGATCAAGGATTACAAGATGCCGGATCTGTGTTTTAGAGCTAGCTAAGAGCTTAGTCATGCCAGGATTGTACAAACACCCGTGAAATCCTGTATATGGATTTGTTTAGTTTAGTTTGTAAAATGTTTGTGCAACGATGACGAGACATGTAATCTATATATTGTGTCCATATCATTTGGGCCAGCATTGGTGGTTCTAAGTATCTCGTATGTATGTGAGAAATGTGTAAGAAGCTCAACCAACCTAGCTTACAATCTTGTATATGTATAACAAACTTACAATCACGAAAACATAATTCAAATAAAATGGCAGAAAAGTTTTTTTAATCTAAAAAGCATTAACAGAGGCAGCATAAATGGGATGGCCGTCATTGTTAATCATTAACAGAGCCGGACGTCCTAGAGGTGCAGCCTCTATTAAACATAAGCCGAGGAAGACGTCTTAGGGTGGCTGCCTCTGTTAATAGTTAATAGAGGTGGGCAACCCAACTGCCTCTAAAAATGGCTGATTAACACAAACCATATTTCATAGAAGGGAACGGGCCACTGCACACCGACTTCGACCACCTCTTTAATCCTCTCTGCAGTAGTGCCTTATCCTCTACTAAGCAAGTGAAAGGGTCATATAAAACCGAAACAGGATGGGCAATCTATTTTGTTAGTGGTTATATTGTTAATATAGGTATGTATATCTAGTGTTAGAACAATGCTCTCTAGATGATAAAATTGGAGTGTATAAACCTTGTAGTAGTTAGCATTCATCATCAATTTACGTTTTAGCTTTTCTCAATAATCACACACCAACTCTTCTGCACTTGGACTGAAAATAATGACTCGGGCTGATGGTAGTGGCGGGTGATTGTTGTAATTAATCATATCCTCCATTAAGCAAGTCCAAGTCGTTGTATAGAACCAAGACAGTGTAATCAACTTTTTCAGTAGTATATTGTGAACGTAGATATCGGTATCTATTGTGAGAACTTTGCTATCATGATGAAAAAATTTTGATCATTGCACTCTTTGTACCATTGGACTCAAATCAATACTGTCATGCTGATGGGTGTGGTGGTAGGTTTTCCTGACCTTATCCTCCACTAAGCAAGTAATCAACTTGGTTATACATTGGCTTTGTATATGAGTTGTCCTATAGAAGCCAGCATCACAGGTTTTGGTAGTGGCATCCCAACAATTGGCGTGGGTGGCCAAGGAGTTTTAATGGTCACATGAGCGGCAGCCTAGTCTTCGGGTTGAGTGTTATTAGTGTGTGTGAACTTTTTTTTGCAAACATTTTCTAAGGCTATTTGTATCCTAGTAATGCAGAGGTCGGGAGTGTTTCAAGGTCTTAGTATCATCTAGATGTAACGATCTTCAAGTTAATAAAACTTCCTTTATCGAAAAAAATATTAAAGCAAAATTGGATGTGTAATCTATTTTGTTAGTTGTATATTGTTATATATAGGTGTTTGTTGTTACAGCATTGCTCTATCAATGATACAATTGGAGCATAAACTAAGCTGCCTATTATTTGAACCAGCAGTAGTTAGCATTCATCATCAGTTTACGTCATAGCTTTTTATTAATCACACACCAACTCTTTGTACACTTTTCACCAAAACTAATTTGTACTCTCGCGCTGATGGTAGTGGCAAGTGGTTGTCCACTAAGCAAGACCAAGTTGTCATATAAAACCAAGACACAGGGCAATCTACTTTTTAGTACTATATTGTTAACATAGATATCGGTATCTATTGTGAGAACATTGCTATCACCATGAAAAAATCGGATCATCGCACCATCCTTTGTAGTAACATTCGACTGGAAAATAATACTCTCGCCCTGATGGGGGTGGTAGCAGGTCCTCGCAACCTCCACTAAGCAAGTCAATTGTCATTATAAAAGAAAAATTGGATGGGTAATCTATTTTGTTAGTGTTTTGTTAAAAAGTTGTATGTTGTTACAATATTGCTCTATTGATGATAAAAGTTGAGCATAAACTAAGCTGGCATCTTGAACTTGTAGTAGTTAGCATTCATCATCAGTTCACCAACTCTTTGCCACAAAAAAAAAAACCTACTATGGAAAGCCATTTTAGAGGTGCACTGTTTTTGATAGAGGCAGATCCATCAAAATCCGCCTCTAAAAATAGTTATTCCAGACTGTCCAAATACTCTAGCTGATCAAAATTATGATGTCCATGAAAAAATGGAAATGGAACTATCTCTTAAAATTCTCAAAAACTGCAAAGGGCTGACTGAGAGTCAGAGTAGTGCAGATTAACAGAGTTCCAACAACCAGCAGCAAACAGACAACGCAGAAACAATTGTTCCAAAGTTTCCTCATGAACAATTGAGCAAAGAACACAAGAGTAAGACTACAGATTCATGTGACATCTTGTGAGTAGATTTCTTGTACTAATACGATCCTTCAGCAAGCAGAGCAAAAAAAAAAGACTTTGTGCTTAGGTTGGCAAGAACACTTCCAAAGCCATGAAAATACATCTGGAGTATCAACATGCCCAATAAGTGAACAATAAGCTTTACATGCTGAAAAAATTGGTGAGCCCCACATATGTCCACTGATCACAAGTCACTACACCACAACACTAAAATGCCGTTAGATGCCGATCGCTAAAAATTGATAATTAATGTTTAACTGTTGGTTGCTAAAGATTTCTCTCTGACCCTCAGTCACTATAATGATTTAACGACTGACAATCCGTCGCTATATAGGCCTTTTAACAACCCCAATGCAGTCGCTATTTTAAGGTAGTAGTGTAGTGAGTGTCAGAAAGAGTAAATTGGTCCAAAGGCTGTCTAATGAGAACGGGGGTTCATGATCTTTCATGTCACACCGATCCTACTTTATATCAAAAGAGCTAAACCCTACAACTCTAGCACCACGTCTCCTCTGCTTATCAACAATGTTTCAATCCGGTTGACCTCGCCAAGAAGGCTAATATCTGTCTGCGAAACGAAGAACACAAGCAAGAACTTGATAGAATGCAGCTCAATAAAGTGACAGATTGCAGATGTATGATTAAGCACTCGAAGTTGGGTTTTCAAAACCGATGACAATGTCTGTTCAATGAAAGACTGATCTAAAACAGAACACAAACTCTAACTTGGGCGGCAGCTATAGATTGTAATGTCCAAGGGGTAGCCAAGGAGCCCTATGCATGTCCCTATGGCGTCTCCACATGCTCCAAGGCCCAAACGGACCAAAATATGGTGTCCATGGACCTTGACAGATTGGGATGTCTATTTATTTTGTTGATTCTGTTTTGACATGGGACCAGTGCCATTGATTAGATTATGAAATTATCTTTCCATCCATAGGTATAACATTGAAAATAGAGTCTGTATACGACTGGGGCATCTGTTTTAATGCGAGATGTTGTCCGAGATAGACTCGAACCTTCATATGGCTCGGGCCTCCAACTTAACTTGGAGGTCCATACTAGGCTCCTAGGTGGTGGCCAAGGAAGATGATGTCCTTGGACATCCTTTAGGTGCTCTCCACATGGTTGGGATATGCTCTCTGAAGGACCAAAAACGGTGACCAAAGGGGGGTGTGAATGGGAGCCATAAAATTTCTCGCGAAACTTTTGGCCGCTGTCCCAAAATCACCACCAACCACATGAAATAAACACTGTGATGTCCACAACCCAAAATGAGTGTGTGGATGTTCCCTAGGAACACAATGGGACACCACAAAGCCAACACAACAGACGGAAAACAAAACAGAGCTCAAACGCGCAAACCGCGGAAGAACCAGCATATCAGCAACTCACACCAGACCTGTCCGGGAACTGCACCGGACATGTCCGGTAAACATGACCTCAGAAAAGCTGTTGAACTGAGTGCAATCAGCACATACGGGACATGTCCGATATGAATACCGGACACGTCTGGTATGCTGAATAGCACAGAGCGACTTTGGGAGGTAAATCAAAAACCCTATCAAATGATGTCAAAAAATTATGAAATTGTAACCAGAGTTTTTAGACACCTCAGGCAAGGTCTCCACCAAATTTCAGCTCCAAACTCGAAAGTTTGACCTACCGGACACGTCCGGTATTCAAGTCCAAAACTCAACCAAATCAACTCGGATCGACTTGAGATTTTGTAGAGAGGTTCCTAAGAGTGTTGAGAAGATATCTTCAAAACATCAGCACCCAAAACCCAACAAATCTCAAGCAATCACAAAATCCATCAGGAAGGATGGGGTTTGCTCAACTTTTCCTCAAAAGAGTGGATTTTCGTGCTCGAGTTGAATTTGCCCAAACAAGTTGATGAGAACGATTCTTAGATGTCCTTGCACATTTTGATCCAACAAAAAACACCTCAAAAGCTCTTATTCAAGGGAATAACCCAAAAAAAGGGGAAATCGGGAGAGGAAGAACACCAAAACCAAAATCATAAGAACATGAACTCGATTCTTAAATCCTGGAGGACACCGAGAGGTTAAGGCCTCTCTTCCCACTTAGAAAGATTCAATTACACAGACAGTGGAGTCAACTGTGAACCTAAAGAGCAAACCCTAGAGGAGGAGGGAAACTAGAGAGTGAAAATGAAAATGCTCAAGAGGTGAGACTGAGTGGAGGCAGCCCCATCTTATTTATAGGCCTATTACACAATTCCACTAGTGCCCTTAGATATATTTAGGGCAAACCACCTAGTCTAAGGGCATTATGGTCCAACCCGATTTCTGTTGATCAGATAGTCACGCTTCCTGCACAGATTTGCTTCGCCTCAACGCAACCTCTGTGATTACGCCACGTGCCGCCCCGTTCCTCCTCGGAACCTCAGCCCGGGTTTTGAGGCCTAAACCCGGAAACCGTTCGCCCGATGGTTTTGAGGTCCAAACCACCAAACCGCCCACGAGTAGCATACTCCATACGCGTCCCCCGCCACTCAACGCATGTCACCTCCATCCTCGACCACCAGGCCGCCAAGTCTTCCAGAGCCTCCGCTCGACTTGCACGTCCGTCGTCTTGACTCGGTCAACACGGTTACTCCCATGCACACTTGCACTTGTCAATGTTCCTAGATGTCAACACCGTAGCTGGTCACCCGGTCTCCTAGTCCCTCAATCCAAGTCTCATGTCCATCCTTCACCCCTCTCAGTCCATAGGCACGACATGTCCCTACTTGACCTTCACCTTTCCATCAATGACCATGTCCGAGCTCCACACCTGCGCACCACAAGTCAAGAGACATGTTGCACAACCCAACTCACGCCATGGTTAGTTCACAAACTCAACCCAAGACGCGAATCATGTTGATAATCACTCATCGCAAATCCGAATCACAAGGGCACATATCAACCTTGTGTTCGCACTCTCACTTGGGCCAAGGTCCCTAGGGTGATTAACATGCCCACAGCGACGTTGTAATACCTGACAGAAACACAGGTAGCATGTCTCTATGATTTGATAGCCTTTCCTTAGTGATATTAAGGTGAGGTGGTGTGTGGCAAGGTCTTGCTGCCATGTGTTGCATGCAAGTTCCAACAGTTCTAGCGATACTATGTATCTACACCCTATTTGTGGCAGAACCGCCCAAGATAACACGCTTTCGGAGGCGCTCGTCTTCCACTAGACACTAAACACCCCGAAAGTTAGCTACCTCGGACAGTTCTGTCGAGCACACCCCAAGGGAGAACTCAAAATAATCCACGTTTTATATCTAGAATCCAATAATGAGTACGAGCTTACAATACTTAGTCCATTTCATACAACAAGAGTTCTTAGAAATTATTTATTACAATACCAGAGTTCAGAGTGCGATAATTAAACAGCGGAATGAAAATAAGCATCTAGCGAAAAACAATACAAGGATCCATCTGTTGCCCACCAGAAGAATCCTCCACACAAGAGCTACTCCTTAAGCTGCACCTGCAACAGGGGTAAAATAAACCCTGAGTACATAATGTACTCGCAAGGCGTACCCGACTAGTGGGAATAGTTTCCCTACTCTCAAGGATTTGATAGGCAATATGGGTTTGTTGTTTTCTTTTTGTTTGTGAAAAGCATTACTAATAGTTTTATTAGCACTTAGTAGTCATGATTACTTCATTAGCTAACCATTCTAGGTAAGCACCAGTTCTACTTTCAAGCAAGGGTTGAGCCATCAGAACTATTTTACCATCTTTCATCTTTTAGTTCTTACTACGGTGCTAGACCATAGCCAAGTCATACCATCTCACGGAAACAACAATTCATAAACCAATGTATCCTAGCTGGGTACCCAAAAAAACATGTCTCGTTTGTACCCAAGCAAAAATAAGACCAACCTATTCCACTCCTATCAAGGGGTCTAGGTCCCTGTCTAAACTTGGACTCCAAGCCCCCACACTTGAGACCCAATCTCAGTATGGTGCTTAGACCTCCACCTTTCCTCGTCTCCAATCAGTCGGTTCAAAAAGAGCCAGAACCCACGATAAGAGCATAACGAGTCTTCCCACTCCCATAAGCAAGTATGTGCTCAGGATAATAAGTCTATGACCGGACTAACATCCACAGCAATGGACGGTCCTTAATCAACACGAACAGGGAAAACAGTGTAACCAAGCTAAGCCCCATTGGTCGTGGAACACAACCTGTTACACCCATCAATGCCCATAACATATATCTGCCATGTCTCCATTTTCCTTTCATCATTTTATCATGAGAGTAATTATAATAATCACCTATTGTGAGTAACGGTAGGTTACTCATGCTACCAAAAACCTAAGCATAGCAGCTACTCGAACCTATACTAGTAGGACTCATAGGACTGTTATATCTATGCATGTGGTTTTCATAAAATTCATGTAATGTAAATGCACATCACATATATATATATATATATATATATATATATATATATATATATATATATATATATATATATATATATATATATATATATATTCAGTGATTATTAAAAATAAGGGTTATGCACCGGTGCTTGCCTTGGGCAGGCGCGGTGTCAGCTGAGTCAGTCAATAGCGGCTCCGAGACCTCCTCTTGCATGAGAATCTCCTCCTCATACTCCTCAATGATCTCCTCGAACTCATGATCGCCGGTGGTCACAATCTCTGCCAACTCGTTCTCTACATGCATGCGATGGTGATGTAACACTTAGCATTTATACAACAGCAACTCTTAAAATAAGAATACGCATACTAAGCTACTAAACTACTAAGCTAACTCTAATGACTAAGGTACTAAGCTAACTATCATTTTTACCAAGCAAAGTGTTGGGTTCAACTAACAAACACCTAGCTTTACAAATGATGGATATATCTTTATTTCTACTAATGATTTAATGTATATTTGAAATAAAGAGCATTTAACTACCCTAATGCTTAGTCTATTCTAAAGCTACAAAAATTTCAGTGAGCACATAATAAAACCATGAAGCAACTATAAAGTTTTTAGGACTAAATCTACCACCAATTCACCACAAAAATTCCTACCATATTTAACCTAAAAATATTAAGCACTCTTAAATGATTTAATAGCTCCTGATATCAACATGTATATATATGAACTAAATACACTAACAGATAGAGCATAATTTTAGCAACCTAACAAAATTTGTTTCATAATTTTTGGACACCTACATGATTTTATATAATTTACCAAAGATCAGCTCAAAAATTAAATTAGAAAACTATTTCTAATTCCTTATGAAAAAGAAAAACGAATTCTCCCGTGCGGCCCACATGCGCAGCCCATGCAATGCAGCGCGAGCGCGCACGAGCACGTGGCGGCTAGCGGTGCGGCCCACACAGAGACGGCCCGCGGCGGGGAAATCCCGCACGCGCTAACATTTTTGCAAAATAGACATCGCACTTCTCCCGAATTACAACTAAGTACTAACACTATTTCCCCCTCTCTCAGAACTTCTCACTTAACCCCCTGGCCTTTTCCTAATTCACCCAGCGCACCCCGATGACTCAGTGCACGGCGGTGCGGCGAGCGGGGACACTAGGCGCTTACATCGGCCACCTGGGACCTACGTGGGCCCACCTAACAGGTCGATCACCATATCTAACCCGAGCGGCTACGCTAAGCGGCGGTGCTGGGTGACATGACTGGCTGGGGAAGGATGTAGCGGCACGCAGCCATCCACGACGGCGGTGCCACTGTTCTGGTGGACTAGGTAGCTACAGGCCTAATTGGTTAGCTCGTAAGCATTAAGAGGCTACCATGGACCAGTCTAAGGTGACGGTTAGGGCGGAGGATGACGGAGGAAGGCTGGCCACGTGCGGTCGAGCCATGCAGCGGTGCACCACGGCGACACGGTCGCGTCAACGACGAAGGGGAGGCGGTAGCGGTTCAACTAAGGTGCGTGGGGTGAAGAGGGAGTCAAGGCGATGCTAGTGGTGCAGGCAAATTGCCTCAGGAGGGACGGTGGGAGGGCTGCCCACATCCGTGGCCGGACGCGGCCTTATCGGCACAGCGGTGGAAGAAACTCTAAATTGGAGCTTGGACGTGCTCGCTTCAAAGCTGGGTGGGGTCGGATGGCGGGAGGACATGATGGTGAAGACGTGGATGCGCTAAATTAAATAGAGGTGATCGCTCGTAGGGTAATTGAAGGCGTGGCTCGACGACGGCAGTGGAGAGAGAAAGAGAGAGACGAGGTGCGGCAGGTGGCTCAGCTCGTCCTCGCCTTGGCGGAATGCGGTCGGTGAGATCGTGAAGGCCCGCGCACATGCGCTAGCACACTGGCACGCGCATTTTCGACTGGCATGGCCCGCGCGGCTACAGTGTCTTAAATGATAAGGCGACGGTGAGCTTGGCCACATGCGTGCGGAGGTGGCGGCCTTGAACTGAGCCAGCAGCGGCGCAGAGGGTACAACGGATAGGCACAGACGCGACGATGATGCGATGGTAGCGGTAGCATTGCGGCGCGAGACGTGTCGGCAGTGCGGCAAGGCAGCAGTGCGCGGACGCAACGACAAGGTGATAGCACCGGCAGTGGCTTCATCGTGGCACGGGGCGGGCGGCAGCAGCTCTACGCAGCGGGGCCAGCGGCAGCCTGGCCACAGCCAGGCCAGAGGCAGCCACGATCGGCTGCACGCGGCAGCGTGTGCACGCATGACCAACGCGGGGACGCCAAGCGCCAGAGCATGGTGACCGCGCGGCCAACCAGCCCGAGACCAAGTCGTGCACGAATTTTAAAGCGCCCAAAACAACTAAACGGTTGCTACAGGAGCCAAACCATCTTCACCATGCTCAAGAGGGCATATGAGACTACCAAATCGAGCTATAACACTACACCACCCCTTAACCCATTCTCTCAAAATAATTTGCTAAACATAGCAATTTCTAGTTGTCGACAAACTTGGAAATTTTCTAAGTTTTTGAGCTAAACTTTATTTCAATTTGCAATTTCTAGGCTAATAGAAATACTAGCTAGCAATACCATTTTTCAACAGCAAGTATTTCACTGTCATCTACAAAGTTTGTACTTCAAACTTTATTTAAGTATCATACACATGTTCTATAGTATTTTCGCTTAATAAAAATTAGTTTTCAACATATACATGAGCTATTGAATCAACCTTCATTTAGCATTTTTATTAATCATTTTAAGTTGCAAGAAATTTATCTACACATTCTATCACATGCATTAATACATAAACATGATGCTCATGATATGTTTTAGTAGATGATTTAAGGTGTAACACTGAGGGTGTTACACTATTCCTCTATCCCCCTATGAGAAGTGTACTGGTTAAATTCTTTTACAAAAATAGATTAAATGATCTATCTAATGTTACTAATTATTTCTTATAAATATTAGTATATTTTTTTATATATATTTAGTCAAAACTGAGTATGTTTAATTTTCCGGTAAGCGAGAACGACAGTTAAAAAGTAACCGAACGAGTACTTGCCACCGGAGCACTGACACAAGGTGGCACCTGGACAGGATCGTCGGTGAAACAAACTTAAGGTGACATTCATGTACTTATTACTAATACAAAACTTAGGCCCCGTTCGCTTAGAGAAATTTAAGGAAATCTGAATGAATTTGCGAAAGAAAATCAGTCGTGAACCGTAACTTTCAGTCGTAAACAGTGCAATTTTTGCACCAACCGAACGCTAAGATGGAAGGAAGCTTCGTTACTCCTAACTTTGTTAGTTGTCGTTTGTGGACCCATGCCAAAGAGAAAAATGAAGTGAACTTGCTCATCTTGATGTTTATTAATTCCCGCCTGCACCTACTGTGCTACTACCTAATTTCGGACTCAAGTCCAGCTAGGCGCTGGGAGTTAGTTTATGAATTGCATAGGCCGTGTTTGGTTTATTAGGCGCTCCTAAAATTTCTGTCACATCGAATGTTTGGACATATGCATGGAGTATTAAATATAGACTAATTACGAAACTAATTGTACAACTTGCAACTAATTTGCTAGACGAATCTTTTAAGCATAATTAGGCCATGATTTGACAACGCGGTGCTACAGTAAATATGTGCTAATGATAGATTAATTAGGCTTAAAAAATCATCTTGCAAATTAGCCCCATCTATGTAATTGGTTTTGTAATTAATCTATATTTAATGTTCCTTATTAGTATCTAAACATTCGATGTGATATGAATTTTAGGAGCGACTAAAGAACCAAACACCCCTTTAGTCATCACAGTGGGACCCTTTGAGAACTATTGTGCGCCTGCATGCGTCAGCTAGCCTCACTATATATCCTATGAGCGCATCAGTGACAATTTAATATGAAAAGGCTGCTTAATACCGATAAGCTGATGAAAAGTAGTAATATTATTGGTGTTGACTCATTGACCTGGACTCAATAATGACAGTAGGAAATTGGCGTATGGTACGTGGCTGATGGTGCCACAATGCGATGCTTCCGGCCTCCTGTCGCTCGCTCAGCTCATTTGGTCATCGACACGCTAGCCAGCTAGCTCCGAGAAGTTATATATCGTTGCATTGCATTGGTACGGTTGTTACCTGTTGCATGCTGACGACCTGTGCACGCACCTAATGAAGAAGTTGGACTCGGCTTGAAAAATAGTTGCCTTGATTGGCGCCCGGCCGGCGGCAAGTAACAACCACTGCCAGAAACAGTAACTTCGTCGTGTGCCAACGGCACTCGGCAAAGACAAAAAAAACACTCGACAAAAGCTTTGCCGAGTGCAATACTCGGCAAACAGCACACGACATCTACAGTGTCGGCAAACAGCTATTTGCCGAGTGTTTTTTATCGTGCACTTGGCAAATGGTTTGCCGAGTGTTAAATTTGGCACTCGGCAAAAAAAAGCGGTTTGCCGAGTGTTTTTCCAAAATACACTCGGTAAAGAATTATTATTTGCTGAGTGTTTTTAGAAATTACACTCGGTAATCCTATTTTCCAAAGAAAAAAATAATTTTTTTCTCAGCATACCATTATTGTTTGCCGAGTGTTTTTGGGAATTACACTCGGCAAACCTATTTTTCAAAGAAAAATAATAATTTTTTTCTCAGCATATTTGAGTTTAATAGCTGCCATACAAAACACTCTTAGTACACCATTTCTGCATGAACATCATGCTCCTAGCAACATAATTCTCATAATAACCACATGGACATAGAAATGAAGATGACAAATTTAAGAGACTAATGACAGGTATAAGTTCACAAGAATCAACATGCGGAAAAAATTTAAAAACTATGCTACCAAAATAGTGAAGGTAAAACCATCAGCACCCCAGTAGACATGTCTTCTACTCCATTCTTCATGAAACTTTCACCAAAACACATTGGACGATCTAAACTTCAAGAAAGGCAGCAGATTCTGTCAAGGGGAAAATCTACTCAAAACACATTATGATACTAAATTTAAATCCAATGCCGCGTTATCAAACTTTCACCAAAAATATCCCTGAAAGCATCCATGCTTCAGAATGACACAAAAAGAAAATGGGCGTGCAAAAATTGTACACAAGGAAACAGATTATGGGGCCTTTGCCTAAACAGTTCGACAGTATCTAGTTTCTTCTAACAAAACTAGCTGCAAAACCAAGAAATCAACAGCAAGGCAAATATTAGCAGCAAGTAGCTCTCTGTCTTAATAAACTACTAGTCAGATAGCAGCTCCCTTCGTCATTAAAAAGAAATAAAAAAAGAACAGATAGCTCCAAACTATGCTATGTCTCTGATTCTCAAAAACAGAGTGTACTGTTTTCAGTAGAACCTGCTAGCAGGACACAATAATTACAATATGTGAAACAACCAACCAAACTCAGAACCAGTACTCAGTACATCCACAACCACAACCAAGCTGGACTGCTAGACTTAGGGCCAGTTTAGTTCCAAAATTTTTGGCAAAATGGGCGCTGTAGCATTTTCGTTGTTATTTGGCAAATAGTGTCCAATCATAGTCTAATTAGGCTTAAAAGATTCGTCTCGTGGATTTCGTCTAAACTGTGTAATTAGTTTTATTTTTTATTTATATTTAATACTTCATGCATGCGTCTAAAGATTCGATGTGACGGGAAATGTGAAAAATTTTGCAAAATTTTTGGGGAACTAAACTGGGCCTTAAGATAACCAAAACATCAACGAGGCATTGTAGAATACTAGCAGCCCTAAATCACATATAGATCAGATAACAGGCACATTCAACAAGAGATCATCACAATCACAATAACAATAGAGTATTCTGGCAATAAAATGAAGCAATTGTTGGATAAACTCTCCATCTGCCGAACTCTATTAGCAGTGCATGTCACCATCTTTACCCAGCATCGAATCGTACCACAAAACCATAACTAAGTAGATGCATCTGAAATTACTGAAGTAGTTCAATAGGCCACTAAGGCACTAACTGCTAGACCTTTCAGGTTCCAGATCATGACCTAAAAAATGAAAATAGTAGTTAGTAGGAAATTTGGATGAATTAGCTAGCATGACATCAACTGGGTTTTAACAAGAATAACTTTTAGCTTTTCAAACTGCACAAAACTATCCAAATCCAACACAGTCAAGGTAGTAGGGATCTGCATGAACCATATAAAAGTTGTACATATTTAAATGTAGCTATAAGTACAGCAGCATGAACACTAGACTGCAAGGTTTATATCAGCAATGCTTGTGTCCATTTTCTCTATCTCAGGTATAAGTGCTACTACAGACTTCAAGTGCTATAAGTGCTACAGATTTAAATCTACCAATGATTCTAGTAAAAAACACAGATCTAGATTTTTACACAAAACTGGACTTTAGTAGACTTTTTCAGCTACTGAAGTTTGCTAACTTTCAGTACTAAAGCAATGAAGCAGTTATCTCCGCACATGTAATATCATACACATGCTCTGGGATTTCAATAAAAGCAGAGTTTTTCTCGGTTAAAACAAAAGGCATGAATTTGTACATCCTGGGCGTTTTTCTTCACTTCATACAGAGGGTATTTATAGAATTCATCATTCTACTTGTGTTTGTTACCTCGTTTTCCTTGGGCCAAACAAGCTTAAGATATCTAGTATATTAACATGTTCTGTAAGCATCGGTGTAAACACAACACCGCTAGAAAATGATATGTCAACTCAGAATGAAATGCACGCAAGTTAAAAATCGGAAATACATCTAATCCATGGACCACAGGAACATCTAATCCTCCGCGAGAGGCGCGCGCGACGACCTCGGGGATTGCGGCAGCACAGCGACGCCCCCTGCAGCATCCATGCCACCACCACCCATGTTGCCTCCCCGCAGCTGCGCCGTCCTCCCCGCGACGCCCAACGCAGCCTCGCCACCTCCCCAGGGTCCCGTCGGCCTCCCTGCGCCGTCCTCCCTGCGCTGGATCGGAGTTGGGAGAGAGAGGAGAAAAGCTCACCGGAACCCTAGATCCAGGAGGAGGAGGGCCTACCTTGTCGGGGTCACCGCGCCACTGGATCTGCGCCGCCGCCACGCCGGGGTTGCCACACTAGGGCCCATCCATGTCAGCGTTGCCGCGCCTGGGGTCGTTGTGCCGGGCCACCGCACCGAGGGCCTCCTTCCGCCGTCCATGGCCCGGTGGGCGCGGTGGGGCGCAAGGAGGAGCGCGGTGGGGCGTGGTGGGTGGGCGTGGTGGGTGGGCATGGTGGGAGGCGGCGGGGCCGGATCCAGAGGGGAGGGGTGGCGCGGCGGCTGGATCCGGGGAAATCCGAAAGGGAGGGAGGGAGGAGGGGGCCGGGAGCGGAGGGAAGGGGCGGCGGCCGGATCCGGTGAGGGAGGGAGGGAGGAGGGGGCCGGGAGCCGAGGGGAGGGGTGGCGGCCGGGAGAGGAGGGGAGGGAGGCGGCGCCGACGGGGGAGGGGCCCTGGGGGCCGGGAGGAGAGGGGAAGAAGAAGGGGTGGGGACGGGAGGGGTGGGGCGCTCGGGACGGGAGGGGTGGGTTAAGTATGATTTTTTTTTTGTTTGCCGAGTGCTCCATATCGGGGCACTCGGCAAAGATTTTTTTTTATTTTTTTCTTCTCCTTCTTTTCCAGGAAAAAGATTTTATTTCTTTGCCGAGTGTTAAAGATGTGAGCACTCGGCAAAAAAAAATTCATTTTTTTTCTTCTCCTTCTTTTTCAGAAAAAAGATTTTTTTTATTTGCCGAGTGTTTTTTTACACTCGGCAAAACCCTTCTTTGCCGAGTGTTTTTTTTTCACTCAGCAAACCACATCTTTGCCTATAGTTTTATTTTTTGCCGAGTGTTTTTAGCTCAGCACTCGGTAAAGATCTTGTTCGCCGAGTGCATCGGCAAATTTGAGGATTCCGACAGTGAACTATAGTTGGTATCCAATTATATTTTTAATTATAGCGGAGTAAGTAAAAGATGAGGAGGGAACCAGTGTCCACGACCTGGTGGCGGAGCAAGAGTGACAGTATGGCGGCCATACCACCACCAGTAGCAGCAGCAAGCCCTGGTGCCGGCGATGTCTCCATTGGAATGCCTACTGCTGCTCTGTCTCTGGCAGCGGGTGGCGAGGTGTCACGAAGGGAGGTGGGGGAGAGCGGTGCCGCAGCTAATGCTAACCCGGAGAAGCAGCTGAGCTCAGGATGCAAGCGGCGCGGGCCTGTCCGCAAGCCTGCTTAGCCCGCCCCGCAAAACAGGCCCACTGGACACCCGAAACCTGCACTGATTGCTTTTCTGTTGCGGGCTGCGGCAGGCTAGCCTGCTAGCGAATGTGGGCCGCTCGCAGAACCCGCAAACTCCTTCACTTCCTTCGCGTGCGACTCGTCTCCATCGCCGCCACCTCTGCTAGGTCACGCGGCTGCTCAACGCCGCACACAACAACACTACCCCCAACTGCTCAACAGCGGCGAATCTAGACTAAACTGCTGCCGGGGTCGCACAGATTCATGAACTCAATTTGATGGGGTCGTAGCTGGCCGAAATACGTGGGGTTCCACTGATTCGTACAAAGTTATCGGGGTCGCATGACCCCAACAACTTTGCACTGGCTTCGCCGCTGCTGCTCAACGGCCGCTCCACCCATGCCCATGGCCGAAGTGCCCGCCGTGGCGCCGATGCCGGTGCTAGAGAAGCCTACCGATGCCCCCGCCACCGCGTCAGCCAACAAGAAGTCATCATCGTCTTCGTCGATGCCGGTGCCAAGAGAAGCCCGCCGATGCCCCCGCCACGGCGTCGGCCAAGAAGAAACTGTCGTCTTCCTCCAAGGACAAGAATAGGAAGGGGAAGGGCCTGTCGGACCCTGCTTCGCCCGCCGAGGCTCCCGTCGCCAAGAAGCCCTGATCCAGTGTCGCCGTCACCGCCGCCGCCGCTCACAACGCATCATGCTTGGTCACCGGATCTAGAGCAGTGCAGACCCTCGCCTCCGCGTCTTCTGTAGCCGTCGCCATGACGTTGCCGTACTGGTTGCCGGCCCTGAGGTCCACGCTGTCCCTGCTCCATGACGCGGACGCCGATGGCCAGACGCCGCAGCAGGGTATGCTTTGCTATGTGCTCACGAATCTTGCTCTGAAAAAGATGTGCTTCTATGACATTGATACCAGGGCTGTGGAAAATGATGGTCATGTTTAGCTGTAGACCTACTGATAGTTGATATGGTACTGCTACAGCTACTTAATTTAACTTTAAAGTTAACTCTGCGTGAAGTATGATACTTGAGATGTTCGGTCGGCATGCTTGCCTGGACAGACCTGTTATATTCTTTAGATCGTCTAGGTGTAGATCCAGTGGGTGAGTTCTTTTCTATTTGGGATAATTAGTGACTTAGAGATTCAGAGGGAGTAGGAGACAGAGAGAGAGAAAGGGAAATGTAGGAACGTCTGACCGTCGGAGGGGTTGGAGGAGCTCCCTGTCTTCGGCTAGTTCGCCGGTGATGATCTGCGCTAGGGCAGCGACGGGCGATGAAGTAGCGGTGGAGACCGGCGGTGGTGGTAAAGGCAGTGGCACTTCTCGCCGCTGGCAGTGCCACCCTCTGGATCGGATTAGGGTTAGGACCGTGGGGCTGTGGCGGCGGTGAACCTCATTCCTTGAGCCGTTTGCCCCACCCCCTCTTTATAGGCACTGTGTGACGGGGGCCCACTAGCCACTAGATGGCTGGACGTCCCTGATCAGGACACGGTCAAGGGGTCCATCTCGACCGTTGGGTCAAGACGGATGAGATCAATTATAACATTCTCCCCCTTAATCTCAACTCATACTTTAACTTTAAACTTTGACTTTAATCTCTTTCACTTTTATTTGTTCCATCACAGATTAGTGCATAGAGCATGCTTCATTGTCACGGTCAATCGCCGATAGACTTAACAGCTACAATACACGTCTCTGTTCTAAAACAGATTCTTTAACTTTTGGGCCCTTTATTGTCCGAAAATCATAGGTTATACCATAAACCCATGTCGACTGTGTGTTCTCCAAATACACTGGGTGGTAAGCCTTTTGTACGCGGATCCGCAAGCACTTGCTTGTTACTTTTATGTTCAATACTTTTAGTATGATTCCGGACTTTCTCCTTCACAACGTATAACTTTAACGTCAATGTATTTGGCAGCACACTTGACCGTTGTTATAGGAGCAAACTATTTAAATGGTTATTGCTGTTGAATACCATTATCAATTCTGGGTATAAGTTCTTTTAACCATTTCGCCTGTCCTTAAGCCTCATAACAAGCTATACCATGGTTATGCATCTTTGATGACACCACAACTGTTTCTTTGGAGCTTTTCCACAATAAAACTCCAACTATGAGTGTTAGCTACTATGTGGGTTTCACTAAACATCTCGCCAAAATTTAACTTTTGTACCCACAACTATTTGAGTGTACTTATTCTTTCTTACTCACCATGAGGCCTATAAATCTTTGCACAATTGCAAAACATTCTCAACTCCATTCCAGTGATCTACATCTGGACTGGACTTCTACCAAAACATCCCGGATACATAAACTATGTAAGGGTAAGTTCTTGCTTATAAGCATTCAGTAAGCTTCCAACAGCTGAAGCATATAGGACGTCCATTTGATCGATCTCACATTTATTCTTGGAACACTGAAAGTTTCGAAAACTATTACCCTTGACTATAGGAACAGGCGCAGGTTTATTCACATATATACTTTATTTCTTTAGAATCTTCTCTAAGTATACACTTGAGATACTTCTAATACCCCTTTTCCTTTTATCTCGATAAGTTTCAATTCCTGGAACGAATGATGCTTTACCAAGACCATTCTCATTGAAACTTGAGGACAAGAACTGCTTCTTCTCCAATAGTAGATTAACACCACTACTAGCGAGTAAGGTGCTACCCACATGCAGGATTAGGAAAATAAGTTTCCCATGTTTAAACTTTGCATAAATACAATTGTCCTTTACATTCTCGTTAAAACCTAAACTTTCTTATTGTACTGTCAAACTTCAAGAACCACTATCTTGAAGCTTACTTTAATCCATAAATGGATTTCTTTAGGCAACATCCCTTTACATTCTTTTTCTTCCACGACAAAACCTTTTGAGTTATGCCATGTAAACTTTTCCATACAAATCCCCGTTGAGGAATGTGTCTTTACATCCTTCTGATGTAACTGTAAATCGTAATGTGCCACTAATACCATTATGATTCTAAAAGAATCCTTGCATGCTCATTATAATCTATTCCTTCTTTTTATGTAAATCATTTCACCACAAGTGGCGCTTTATAGCTTTCCATATTCCCTTTGGATATCTTTCTATATTCCCTTTGGAGTCACCTTTGTCTTGTAGACCCATTATAGCCTACTGTTTTGGCTCCATTAGGAATTTCTTCTAAGTCCCAAACATCGTTGGTATTTATCGATTTCATTTCATGTTCCTTTACTTCTTGCCATTTAGACGAGTGAACGCCTATCATGGCTTCTTCAAATGAGGTGGAATCACTCTCTATTTGAATTTCTTTCTTAACTTTTACTTCTTAGTCACCAGAAATATCTGATTTTTTTATTCTTTGAGACCTTCTAGGGTCTCATGGCACTTCTTTCATATGGGGCTATTGTTACTCTTCATTGCCAAAAGGCAATTGTTCTATAGCCTCCTGTATCACAAGATCCTTGTTTGCTTATTCATCCTCTTTAAGAGCTAACATCTGGTGTTGTATATGTCATACAACATCAGCATGTATAAAGCAATTTGTTGCTCTAATAAACACTGTAGTGGATATGTAATCCCATTTCTATTCAAGCCTTAGGTATCTACATACCATGCTCCCCCAGATTACTCCATCTTCTGTAAAGATGGTGTATCTTCAAATTTCTTATTTTGGGTTTAATCTGCTAAAAAACTCATACGGCGCATTTAGCACCGTCTTGATAACTCTGAACTCGTCCAGTATGAATACTAGCCGACTATGCTATCTTCCCATTGGAACTATAAAAAGTCCAGGAATTTAGCTATTTCTTTACTTTAGGGGTATCATTATTATGACCGTCTTACTCCCTCAACGATCACATTCATCTTTTATAGATCACTTTTACCTTCAATGCATAGTATGCATTGCATTATCTGAAGTATGGGGGAAAGTATCTTTCTTAATTGTCTTTCTTAATTAATCTTACATTTCTCCCCCTCAAAATGTGGTATGAACTTTTCTACCACAATTTTGAAACATTCAGAACTCTTGTGAATGAGGAAACTTTGATTACTTACTTCATCCACATGATTACATCATGCAAACAAAATTCGTATGGGAGTACATTTTCCTTATTACACTTCAAAACTCAACATAGTCTATTATTATCAATACTTCTACAAGTCACACTTGCATATCATTCTTATCTTTTGGTTCACATGTAACTTTCTTTTGTTCTTAAACTCATTGAGTACTTATGACCATGACACAATCAGAATGTACGGTAGATACTAGAATAGCATAAGAGCTATCCCAAACTTCTCTCCATATGCGGGATATTTCTTTAGAGCACATGAATCATCACATCCTCCTCCCGCCATGCGGGATAAGTACTATGCCAAACTCTCCCGCCATGCAGGATTGGTTAACATATGTACTATGCCAACTTTACCCCGTCATACGGGTATTTTCTCAAACTTTTCCCGCCATGCGGGTACTATCACAAACTTTTTCCCGCCATGCGAGATAATTCTCTTGAACAGACATAATTGTCAGGATTGGCTCGTGTTCAATCATCAAATTCAGAAATAAATCCAAATATTCTTTAACACACATGTGTAATCCAATGTTAGTCAAATTAAACATGTATATGACTTTTACAACTCTCATAAGTGAAACTGAAAATAAATTCTTCTTCACAGAGAGTACATAAAAGACATTTCTCAATGAAGGCTCTCATTGATCTATCTCTTTTCTTGATCAATATCCTATAATTCTTTTCTTTTGAAGCCATTCTTTAAAGAGAACACAGTTTCTTAAACAATGGCATTCTTTCATAAATAACTTGCCCTTAGACATTTCATCATCTGAGTCATAAGTACTCAGCTCATTTCTCTTACTGCCTTCAAGAATAAAAACATGGAGGTCTTTTGTCTGAAAAAATATTCAACAATAATGCTCATTAAACTTTGAAATCTTTATGTTCTATTCTATATCACCGTTGGGCAGAAATAGAATAAAACACCATTCTTCTACATTAATTCCACATCACCGTTGGGCAGAAATGGAATTAATGTATAGAAATTCAATAATCTTGAAAACATATAACTATTCCTCAAAATTAAATTCTCCCGTTGGTTCAAATTTAATTAGAAGACAATCAACTTCATTGCAGCGGAAACATAAAAATATATTTATCTAGTTTAAGAGCATTCCTTGATCTTTATCTTTTCTCTGAAAAATTGGTCACTTTGATGCAAAATTCATCAGAGATTTAAACTTTAAACATAAAACTCAAAAAATTATAATATTGTTATCATCAACGTTGGTCAGAAAATAACAATACCATAATTTAACTTTAAACTTAAACTCATAAATAAACTTATAATATTGTTATCATCAACGTTGGTTAGAAAATAACAATATTATAATTTATCTTAACTATCAACCAACTATTCCTCCAATTAAAAATTTTCCAGTTGGTTCCAATTTTAACCGGAGGATAAACTTTTTATCATTTACTGAATAACTATAACTGCTCTTCAAATTAAATTCTCCCGTTGGTTCGAATTTAATGAGAAGACAACAAACTTTAACTTTGCAGCAGAAAATTGACAAAATTTCTTTTCTACTTTTCAGAAGCATTTTACTGTACTTTTCTACTCTCTGAAAATTCTAACACGTTGGTGCAATGATTATCAGAGATTTTAAATCATTCTTTGAATGAAATCATCAAAATTTGCTTCTGAAAAATAATAAAACAATTCTTAATCATCACTGTGCATTCTGGCCCGGTCCAGCACTGTGTAGCCTGGAGCCCAGCAGCAGCAGTGCGCGCGGCCCAGCTGCTCACGCACTCGGCCCATATGCTACAGCAGCGCGCGGCCCGCAAGTAGCAGCAGCGCGTGGCCCACCACTACGCGCGCGCCTTCCTTCCCGCGCCCAGGCCGCAACCTAGGCCTGGGCCGGGAAAGCTCAATCCCGCCTGGGCTGCGAAACGGCCCATTCGATCTCCTCACCGTCGGATCTTGATCGGATGGTCGTCCTTGCATTTCGCGCGAACAAAACCGACACGAGTGGCCTCCCCATGAAACCCTAACCTCATTTCCTCCCTCCCCTTCTCTCTCATCGCGCAGTGCCGCTCGGAGACGCAGCCGCAGCAGCAGCCGTCCTCGGTGGCTGAGGGAGAAGAGGGGCTCCGACCCGCGCGTGCGCAAAGCCGACGCCGCCGTTGGGCTTTTCGTCAGCGCGCGCGCTCGCCCGTGGCTGAGCGGGCCGCTGTCGAGTAGCCTGGCGACGGTGCCCTGTCCCACACGACGTCTAGTGCGACGGCAGGCGGTGGTGACGGCGCAGGGGATCCCCAGGTAGGAGAAAACCCCTTCCAATATGTCCTTTCTTTCTTGATTCGAGATCACAGTTAGGGTTAGGGTTAAGGTCTGTTCTTTCCCGATCCGATCCGGATCGGTCAATCTCTCTCTCTTTTCTTTTCCTATCCCCGATCTAGATCTACGAACTAGACTGGGGATTTTAGGGTTTGGTGAAATTTCTGGTCGATTTGAATCACCTTCTTCTCTGTTTTTCTTTCTATTTCTTTCCCCGAGATCTGGTCGCGGGTTTAGGGTTTGGATCAAGAGGTCTTGAAGCCGAGCCCCTTCCGTCTTCACCCAGCTAGGGTTAGAGTCTGTTCTTTGTTGAAACCGTCTTTCAATCTCATCCCCACTTTTCCCGTACCCGATCTAGGGTTAGGGTTCGATTTGCTTTTCTTTCCCGATCCAGATCCACATACTAAACCTTGCTCTGGTACCATTGTTAGACAGTTTGGATCATCTAGTAGTGGATCCAGTGGGTGAGTTCTTTTCTATCTGAATCACATAGACCTAGAGTTTGCTTTGGGAGTAGGAGACAGAGAGAGAGAGAGAGAGAGAGAGGGAGATGTAGAAGCATCTGACCGTCGGAGGAGCTCCCTGCCTTCGCTGGTTCACCAGTGATGATCTGCGCTAGGGCAGCGACGTTTGGTGTAGCTGTGGAGACCGGCGGTGGTGGAGGCAGTGGCGCTTCCCGCCGCTGGCAGTGCCACCCTCTAGATCGGATTAGGGTTAAGACAGTGGGGCTGTGGCGGCGGTGAACCTCATTCTCTGAGCCGTTTGTCCCACCTCCTCTTTATAGGCACTGTGCGACGGGGGCCCACTAGCCACTAGATGGCTGGACGTCCCCAATCAGGACGCGGTCAAGGGGTCCGTCTCGACCGTTGGGTCAAGACGGATGAGATCAATTCTAACAAGACCGACTTGGAAGACGACGGCAGCTATCTTCTCATCAGACTCCATGCTGCTATGGTCACGGCCGACCTTGTTGGCAGCCTCAGAATTAGCAGCATCCCATGCATGTGGAAGCTGGTGTCCTCGCTCCTTAACCTTGCCGAGAATACTAACGCTGTGGTGGTGCTGCCAGCTGCCTAATCAACAAGGAGAACCAGGTCCTCAGCCAGGGGTGAATCTAGGATAAATTATCGCTGGGGTAGTCCTGGACTTAGGGCGCGTTTGGATGGCATCCAACTCCCACCGCACGTCGTCGCGCCCCAAGTGCAGCATGTCGCAAGTGCCAAACACCTGCGTCACACTTCACCAGTGGTTCGGCGGCTCCCGCACCGGCCAGTTCAATTTCGTGCCCAACGTCGCCAACTGTGCGGCGGACGAATCGTCGGCCGCACTCACGCCGCGGATGTATTTGCGGCGTGTGCAGTTGCGGCGCAGGCCAAACGTGCCCTTACAGCCATAACTATAGTTGATAATAAGCTAACAACATGCATTAAAAAAATATACTGCAAATAGTAAGCATTTATATAAAGATAAATATAATGATAACATAATGCGACAAAAGAAACTATTTATAATAATGGTTACCTATCATAATTTCACCATGCAAGTGCGGTCATCCATATTCTGAAAACGAACTATGATATCATATCATTTGGAATTGCAGCAAGAAATTCTTCTTTGACGAAGCAAATGATACGATCATTCAACGTGCTTTGATTGCCTATAATTATCAGTTGCTGGGGTTAATTTCCTTTTAAAAAAAACGTTCCAATGTGCTTTGATTGCCAATCAAATTATTCAATCAACAAAATTTTAAACATACAAGTAGATATTGAATGCACAATTAGCTATACTATGATTAAAATAAAGTCACTAATTTGCTATTTTACTTATGTGACATGTTTGCTGGCAAGGTGAGCATTTGAATGTTGAACGTACCCTCACAGTATCCACTTTGTTGGAATGCAAGCAGATTGCCTTTTGCTTAAAAAGATAAAATACCATAAACTGCAGGCATCTCTCAATTGAAGATTGGGGAACAAACAATAATTTTGAGATAACAAATCATGCTATTGTTAATGGGATCGGAGGGAGTGTCCAGTTGGCTCAAGGGAGTAGTAATGGAGGGTGGCGCTCTTGGGTCGTCTGCCGATTTTGGCAGCGGATGAAAGAGGAGTACTGGTCCGTACTGGAGGAGCCAGCAACCTTGTTGACTCATCAATATTCTTTGTTTCCCGTGCTGGGCATGGTAATTCTGGAGAAACTTGCTCGTGATCTCCACAACTGTGCAGAGATCTTGAAAGACGACACGGCAAACCTCATATCCAAGACCATAGGGCTCATAGGCATGGCTACTAGCGACAACGAGCAGAATGATGCACTGGTTTGTTCATCGCTGGAGTCCTTGAGGAGGCTTGCAACCACCGGCGAGAGAATCGGCGCAGCACTTCGGCACGAGGTTTGGAACCACCCTTTCCTGCTGACCTGTCTGGCACGTGTCTTGGAGGACAAGGGCAGCAGCAGCAGCCCTCATCAAGTATGGGAGCCGGCCATGGATATCATAGCCAAGCTGGCCTTGGACAAGGAGCGGCAGGGCTCGAGATTGGGAAGATCCAAGTGATCACTGAAAGGTTACTGCGTGCATTTCTTGGGCGACATGGACAAACCGACATGTACTATGATCAGTCGCTGTGACAGATCTCAGGAGAGGCGTTGGCAAATCTTGCACTCTGGGGCACTACAAATTGCTCGGCTATCTTATAGGAACCGGAATATCAAGTTATCAAAGATCTCGCGAGCATGCTCTCTGAAGACGACCACAGATATGTCGCGGCAAGTCTACTGCTGAACCTTTGTGAACACTCCAGTGTCAACCTGTTGCTCAGTCATGATCCACGCGCAACGGAGCACCTGTCATCTGCATTGCCCATTGTAAGTCTCTTGATCAGTTTCTGCTTATATTATTAGAGGAACCCCTATCACTTTTACTTCCTCATTTTTTTTCAATCAGTTTATTAAATTGTAGTGCATTTCAAAATTTTAGAGTATGCTATGCATGCATATATGAGGGCGCGGGTGTGTGATTTAGACAAATAAGCATATACTATTTCTACTTGAGATATTATTTGGTTTCGTTATTTGTCACGTATAAGAAAACATATTATGATGAAATGGTCTTGTACTCTTGAGTTACTGATATAGTATAAGATCCATCACACCATGCATTGCATTCAGGTGATGGAAAATATGATGGCTGCAGAGGGCAAACAACTGGAATCGCTCATCAACCTTGCTTCCGAAATTGGTGATGTCACCCGTGAAGCCTTTGATCGTGAGCTGGAGTCACAAGCCAACACTGGGGGAGAACTTGTTCAGAAGCTAGTTTGTACACTCAACTCGAAGAAGATTCCCAATCATGAATACCCAAGGATGAGAAGGGTCATACTTAAGATCATGATATCCATTCTGGAATCGTGTCGTCGCACGGTGGAGATGCTGATGGAAGAAGGGATGATGGAAAGTCTAATGGAATCGCTAACCAAGATAGAAAGGTCTCCATCCAGAGTGGAGGAGTACAAAGTGTTCTACGCCAACATAGGAGTGGTGCTGGAGAGGATGGAGAACTCATGTCAACCCTCGTGGCCAGAGCCAAAGTGCTACTAGTTCATCATACAACTCAAACTGCAGGAGCGAGCCTTGTGGTCCGATAAACCACGATCTTATGATTCCTCATCCTTGGTCGATCTGTGATACATACAGGCTATGGCCATATTGTAATGGTTTATGTGTTGTGTTGTGAGCGAGCCTTGTGGCCCGATAAACCACGATCTTATTGTCTTATTATCCCTACGGTAATGCTCTCTACCGAGCGTGGCGTGTGCCTTCGCTAGGCCTGCGGGCCAGGTCTGACCGGCCCACTCCCCTCACATCTTCTCCATTTAAAAAAAAATCTAAACGCTTCTCTTTCCTATTCGCCCGCTACGACCAATTCCACCGGGGCTGATCTGCCTCACGCAGCGCGGCCCTGCGCCTCATGCTTCAAGCCGAACCCGCCTTGTGCCACGCACCCTGTCCGTGCCTCGCGCCATGTGCCGCACGCCGCCTGCGCGTCGTGCTGCGCTCTCCCGCGTCGCGTTAACGAGCCTTCATTGGGCGACAACAATTAGATGAGTGCATGTTGCAATCGTATGTTTCATGCATTTCAGATGTATGTTGCATATGTTTCATTTGTATGTTGCAAAAGTAGATATGGTGTTGCATATGTTGCAATGACTATACACGTATGTTGCAAATGTATGTTTCAAATGTTTCAGTTGTTTCAAACGTATGCTGCAAGTGTTTTCATCTGAGTGTTGCATATATTGTAGTGGCTATACACGTATGTTGCAAGTATGTTTTCCAAATGTTTCTGTTGTTTCACCTGAATGTTGCATGTTTTCATCTGGATGTTGCATACGTTGCAGTAGCTATACACGTATGTTACAAGTGTATGTTGCAAATGTTTCACCTGTTTGACGTATGTTGCAAGTGTTTTATCTAGATGTTGCATATGTTATAGCGGTTATACACATATGTTGGAAACGTATGTTTCAGTTGTTTCACCTTGTTCAGTATATTGCCGAGTACTCCCTCGTCAAAGTGCATGCGCGCATGCAGGGCGCCAGAGCGGGCCAGCACCCAACGAACACAGAACTAGGCACCCCTGCACCATCAGGCTTGGTCCCCCACGGTGGAGCATGCAGGGGGCTCAACACATGGGTATGTGTGCTATTCTCCCTCCCTCTCTCTCTCACTGGTCTCTCTCTCACATTGGGGCACGCACTCTGTGCTCTCTCTCTCGCATTGGGGTACGTGCGTTGTGCTCCCTATCTCGCATGCAGCTTGGCGGGCCCACGCACATGCTCTCTTGGGCAGGCACAGTAGCAGGAGGAGGTGAGGGGCACAGCAGTATGCGTGGGCGTCTGGACGCGCGTGTCCGTCCGGATGTCCGGGCGCTAGCATGGCCCTTATACCTAATATAAATTATCAATTTATTGTTTGGTTATTATATAATACTAGCCCAAATGATTTTAGAAAACAGGCTCTCTGATTAACGAAGGCGGGCACTTCTAGCGGTGCGAGCATCTTAAGGAGACCATCTTTGAAAATCATCGATTAACAGAGACAGTTTGCCTTAGGACATCCGTATCCATAAATTGATTTTCAAAGACGAGCACCTTAAGATGACCGTGTTTGAAAATAGCTATTAACAGAGGTGGCCATTCTAAGCCCCCGTCTCTCAAATTCGATTTTAAGAGATGGGCACCTGACAATCGATTCTTGGAACCTTAGTGAATAGTACAACAACCTTCACCTGGCCTTCCCTTGACTACAAACAACACAGCATGTCCTACACACAGGAGGAAATATCGGAAAGAATCCTCTTTCTACCAGGAGACAAGGCGCCGAGTCTGGATGGCTTCACGGTCTTTTCCTACAAATGTTGGGAAATAGTTAAAGACAGACCTCGCTACTGTGTTTAACCAGTTACACAGGATCATCAATGACCAGCATTTCAACCTGATAAACACAACCAACATCGTCGTATTGCCAAGGAAACTTGAGGCAAAATCTATGGGAGACTTTTGGCACAAAAATCTCATACACAACATCACAATGATTTTCTCCAAGCTACTAGCAAATAGATTAATGTGAGTCTCTTCTCAACATCTAGTTTCCAAGGGTCAAAATGCAATCATCAAATGAAGGTGCATACAAAAGAACTTCATGAATGTCCAAAAAAAATGCCTGCCCTCCTCTTAAAGCTCAACGCGCAGAAGGCGTTGGACACTATCGATTGGGGCCACTTAATTGAAAATGTTGCAAGCCTGGGGTTTCGGACCATGCTGGTGCGCTTGGATTTCCATCATCTTCAGTTTGACAAAGTCAAGGGAAATACTGAATGGTCAACAATGTGTCCAAGTGATTCATAAGCAGGGTATTTACAAGGGGATCCACGTTCGCCCATGCTTTTCATCCTTGCCATCGATCCTCTATAAAAGATACCACACCCCATAACACATAGAGGGATCGATACTGTCCCCACTACCGCATACCTCTGCCAAAGTAAGAACATCTCTTTACGTTGATGATATGACAATCTTAATTTATCGACCCGGTCGGATCAGAATTGAATGCAATAAGAGGAATGCTCTAGGCCTTTAATTTGGAGAGATTATGGAGTTTCGTCACCAATGTTGAGGAAAGCTCCAAGCACACATGATCGGATTCAAGAACATTGACTTAAAGAGTGTGCTACAACACTTCTCTAGGGCTGGCAACTCCTTTCCGTGCCGCTACCTTGGTGGACGGCTAAGTCGATACATAGATGGTAGAAAATTTTAAAAAGTTCAAATACTTTGTGGATGTTAATGAGGAAAACACAAGGTGTTATACTAATGATAATTGTTTCATAGTATATATTGATACTTTTTTGTAAAGACTTGATCAAAATTCAAGAAGGTGTGACATGGGACTATGCTAGAATTGCATTCTTTTCCAATCCTCTCTTGGGCGGAATGTGAGATAAAGCTGTGTCGTTGTGTTGTCTGGTTTTATCCCGGGTGTGGCATCCATCGTAAAATCCAATGTCGCAGAATGTTGCCGACCGAGAGCGTAGAATGTTGCCAACCTAGAGCCTTAGACAACTTTTTTGAGCTCTGAACCAAACAACTCCATTGGGTGAGTTTGGTAGAGTTTCAGCTCCAGCAAAAACTGCTCTAGCTCTAGCTCTTCTGGTGGAGCAGTTTTTTTTTTTTTTTGGCTCAGTGCAGCTTCTCAAGAAGAACATTTGGTAAAATAGCTTCTCCTGGTAGATAAGAATTGTGAAATGTCCATATTGCGCTTATCTTTTTTTTTCCTTTTTCTTCCTTTATTTTCTTCTTGAAACATATGACTAAAACTGAAATTAGCTACCAGAAAACTAAACTAAAATTGACAAATAGAAAATGAAAACTAAAGTAAACACAATGAAAAACAAAAAACAAAAACATAAGACTGAAACTGAAAATGACAATTAAAATTTGACTAAAATTTAAAACTGAGACTAAAAGGATAACAGAAACTGAAAAGGGAAACTCATAACTCATTAAACTGGTAAATGAAACTCATAACTCATGTAACTGAAACTAAAAGAACATTGTAAGCTGCATGACCTTGTATGTGGCAAGTTTAATTTCAAAGTACATAGCAAGTTATATTTTGAAAAAGTGACAAGTTATTTTGATTACCACTATATAAAATACATAAGTAGCTACTATACACACAACATAAGTTACAATAAAATATATTTTAAAATACAGGCATTATGGGTCTTGTTTTATAGCTCTCATCACAAAAAAACCATTGAATGACCTGTAATGAATAACATAAACTTGACAATCATAGGGTAAAACAAAGTAAAACCCATCATAGCTACCACTAAAATCAACAAGATGCCAACTTAGAAAATATGGGCAAAAAATTGCTTATATTTCCACAATCTACCTAAATTGTCATATATTAATATACATGTAGGACCATACATACAACATAAGTTGCCACTATATATAAATATACTGTAAAATATATGCATCATAGGTGTAGTTTTGTAGATCTTATTGTAAGCAGATCGATGGTAAAAACTAAACTGAAAGTGAACACTTCAGTGGAAAACTATGGTATTTTCAAAATTCTGTATAAAGCTCAAATTTCACGAGCACTGCAGATCCACCTACGCCACCGGCCCATGGAAGCTTTTCCTTTCATTTTTTTTTTACTTGGGTTGCCATACGGCGTGCGCATGTGCATGCGAATGTGCAGGCTAGACCACCAGGCCTTTGGCGATGGGGTCGCGCGCATAGTGCTTAGACCGTCTTTAGAGTGAATTCATATGAGCACCTAAATCCAAAATAGATAATAAGAGATTTAAAATCAGTCTCCAACAGAGTACTTATACGGGAGACATATTTTGAATTGACTGAGAGGCACAACCCAAATATGGGCATCCTCTCTCCTTGAAACTCATTTGCAGAAAGAATTCTCTTTTGGGTCTTATTGTTGGAGAAAATGCTGAATAGATATTGAACCTTTTGCCTGTAGCATTACCCAAAAGATGAATAAGTCTTGTATTTTGAATGTTGTTGTTGGAGATAGCCTTAGCGCGACCAGCAGGCAGCAGCACGTTAAACTTTGCGTTTTGCTATTTGTTCCATCCTCCCATCCACTACACTTGCCAGGCCCCCCGTCACATCGCCGCCAGCCGTGAGGACTCTCGGCAATTTCTCCCCGGACCGACCAACGCTAGGTTGGATGTCGTCCGCCCATTGTTGTTAGCTGTCACCCTAAGCGCGCATGTATATGGGCAGGCATGTGGTCCGTCAATTTCTGAAAACTACTGGCGTACCGTGTTGTCTTTGCTCCCAAGGCCTTAATAATGGCAGCGGATTTCGCTAGACCTGGCCATGATGTGACACTCACGCACTCTAATGCTTCTGAGCGCGGTTCTTGAGTAGAGATAAAATCGTTGTTGATCTATTCAAAGAACTCGTCACCATCGGCGTAGGGCGCTGTCACGTCGCCACCCAGTTGCACCCGCCACAATGGTCATCTACCAAGTCATGCATGCAACCGTGTCCAGCCACTTGCGCTATCTACATCAGCCAACTTCTTAGAATTTGGTTATGGTTGACCCATATGGGTAGAAAACAAGTATATAGATTGATTGACAGCAGCGTTCGCCTCAACACGTCTAGACGGCTGTATAACACTAAATGAACAATAAGATCGCATACAGTGTTTAGGTTCTAGTCACTGGAAATGTGCATAAACACCAAACCATACATTTAACGGCTGCTTAGGTGATAAACCACGAATGTTTGTGCAGATTATATATAATAACAATGCTATGGTCCCTGCGATTTCATCCTAAAAATCCAGTGGGCATTCTCCATCGTGCCAATCCGATAGAAAGGCATAATTATTAGATGCATGGGCAAGTGCAGTAATAATTCAGAATCTGACGGCTCGGTTGATTCAAACTGATAATCAAAGTTACCAACGTTTGACTTAGAACAAACCTAATATGACATGTAAAAAAAATGGATGGAGTATATGTGAATCCGATCAGTCCGCTGCATCTGGAAAACATCGTTTGCATATTCCACCTTAGCTGCCGCAAGTGGACTTGTCTTGTGTGGTCAATTATTGCCACACGCTTATAGCTAGGAAACCTAAAGAAAACCACTAGGATCGGAGAAACTTCAACTCTAACAAATCATAATAAATATTATATGATATTATTTCTGAAAATTTTATATATTCAATGGAAACGTTTTAACAGATATATCTTTTGTTAGGTAATGCAAAAATCTGGTATCAGCTTCTTTCAAGGAAGAAGCATCAGTCCACACTTAAAATAAATACACGCCAAGAAATATATAAACTAATTACATACTCAGAAATAAACATATATATCTACACTTATAGTTTAGGTAAACAACTCTTTTTCATGAAAGTAATAGTATATACGTAATCTTTTGTTAGAGGAAATATAACATCTCGTACGTCTCAACTTAAAATATGATCAGAAATTTGCAGCAACAAATAAGATGAAAAATGAAAAGAAAAAAATCTAGATTCATGATATCATGTGATTGCGTTGACTGCAAAGAAAAAAAAATCTAGTTTGGCCATATCGCAATGATTTCTCTCTGTTGTCATAGACCCAGAAACTAGTATTGGTAGAATTAATGTAACACTAGACAAATGTTACACTAGATAAGTAAATGTGTTACAGACTCATGGTGACTTATAGTGTAATAACACTTCTTTTATATAAAAGAAACACATCATGTGTTGTAATAAATCAGTCTATAATACATAGCCAATTGAAACACACAAAATGTGTTAACAAGAGAGTAACATTTTTTCAGCCTATACTAATACAAGCTGGTGTTCGGTATCCTGTATTGTAGATATGAATTGATAAGTAACGTCTTGTTCGCTTGGCTTATAAGCCGTACTTTTTCAGCCAAGGAGCAATACTTTCAGCCATGGCTTATCAGCCAAGCGAACAGGGCATTAATCACAGCTGGATAGGGTATTACCAAGTGTCTACTGTCTACATATGTATTACTATATCATTAGAAAATAGATATAATTGAGAAAAGATGACTGATTTGATTAGTCTTAGGTACATCTGTTAAGATCTTATCCCACGTAGAATAAACTATCTCCAAATTATGTCAAACTATGGGTATATATATGCTAGCAGAAAGAGCTGTATGAGGACACCCAGACCCCGAGACAACATCCACACACATAGGTTCCGGCGATGTGGAGCGCCGTGCAGAACGTGGCACAGGTGACCGGAGTGGACGCCTTGTCGCTGATCGCTCTGATTGTGCGCACGGCAGAGACAGCGAGGCGGAACAAGAAGACATGCCGGGAGCTGGTAGAGCAGGTGAAGCAGATCGGCGACCTGCTGCGGAGCCTGGAGGAGCATCAGCCCGGCATCATGCGCCGCCCGGAGACGAGCGGCCCTCTCAGGGAGCTGCACGAGACGCTCCGGCTGGCGTGCACGGTCGTCGAGTCGTGCGGGCAAGGCGGCTGGATCCACGGGCTATGTGCCGGTGGGTCGCGGGCCAGCCGCCTGAGGGACGTCCAGAGCAAGATCGCCTTCTACCTCCAGCTGTTCCCAATCGTCAGCCACCTCCACAGCACCCGCCTCCTCGTGCAAGTTATCAACAGCGCTGCTCCCACCTCTTCCGGGGTATACTTGACTATATACACATGCTTATAATCATGCAAACTCATGCACCAACCATATGTAAGTCATATTATGCTATTTTAGGGTGCTGAAGAGGAAGTTCTAAGGTCGTTTCAGAATCTGTCAGATCCTCAGGATGACCAAAGGTATGTCTCTCTCTCTCTGTCTGTCGTCGCTAAGGCTAGTATATAGGCGAGTGTGCAAGTTTTGATGATGTTTCAGTTCTTTTGTCTGTAGTAGGTTTCAGAATCTGAATTTTAGTCAGTTGAGGAATGCCACAAATAACTTCTCACTTGAGAACCAAATTGAACAAGGTCCTTTGGCCACTTTATACAAGGTAACTTTGTTCAAGAGTCTAGAACCAAATTGAACAAGGCCCTTTGGGCTCCTTATATATATATAATCATTGGACGTCTGTTTGGTTTTTCAGGGTCAGCTACATGGCAATCATGTCACTATAAAAAAACATTCAGTTATTTCAAGTTCAGAGCAAAACCTACCACCAAGTATGAGTCCATATGAGCTATGTAGAAACGAAGTTCAGATTCTACCAAAGCTACAGCACAATAACATAGTCAAACTCTTGGGATCTTGTGCGGAAAGAAGCGAGAGGATCGTGGTCTATGAGCACATGGAAAATGGGAGCCTTGAGGACGTCATATTTGGCATGTTAATCTGTCTACTAATACAGACATTCTGTATTCTTGTATGGACAATTTGTTTTTCTATGCTTTGATAACCTAATAATTAACTTGTCACCGCCGTTGCCAACATCTTGCAGTGCGCGTGGGAGCAGGGTTCACAGTTTACTGGCCTACACGCTTCCGTATAATCGAAGGGGTCGCACAGGGCGCAGTTTATCTACACAATCACTCTAGGCTGCGCGTCGTCCACAGAGATTTGAAGCCAAGCAACATTTTCTTGGATTCAGATATGAACCCAAGAATATCTAATTTTGACTTGGCCAAAGTTTTGAGTCCTGGCATAGACCAAGGCACCGTGGACTGTGTTGTAGGCTCAGTGTAAGACCGCCGACCCAAGTCTCTTTCTCAACTGAATCTTACAAACTACTGAAAACGACGCTGACATAGTTTTGGACTTTTGGTGATCATTCAGTGGATTTATTGCACCAGAGTACATGAAAAATGGTACATTCTCAGGAAAGACCGACGTGTACAGCTTTGGTGTCATGGTCCTTGAAATAATCAGTGGTAAAAGATGGACCCGGTCAATTCAGAAAACATATTACCGAGATCTTCTCACATGGGTATGTAGTTGAACAGCCTTTATATATATCATCACTCTTGAAGCATTCCTCTCTGAGAACATGTAGCTAGATAGCTTTTTTTTTCTTTTCGGAATTTAAAAAAGTCACGGTAACATGCATGCTGCGTGTATATATCCTGTGTTCCCCGTCCAGGCCTTCAACAGGACAACATGCTGTTGCGGCAACAAAATGGTGCAGAGGCTGAAGGGCTTCATGCATCCAACGATGCACAACATCGCGTTCTGCGGCAGGGCGGTGCCACGGTGCCTCTCGTTGCCGACGAGGAGGAGGGTGCTGTCAAAGCAGAGGGAGATCAGGAGGTGTGTCCGTGTTTCCCTGCTCTGCATCCAAGAGAAGCCCCAGCGCCGGCCGGACATGCCGGAAGTCACGAGGATGCTGAGCTCCAGGAAGAAGGCTGTGCTGTTTCCACGCCGGCCAGGCTATGCCACAGAGAGCCCGATGTACGCTGGCGATAGAAGCACGACGACGCCTTGAGACTGCTGGCCTAGTTGATGCTTGCCTACGATTTTGGTAGCATTTGCATGCCACCCTGAGTTTACATGTCTATACAGAAAAGCAAAGTCGTTTCACTACAACGTCGAGTGTTTTCAGAGATGGCCGTTTTCTGTTTTTCAGACGCGGCCGTACCCCCGTCCGTGGGACAAGGCCTGTGTAGATAGAACATCAAACATAACGGGGACCGGTCCTTGCCCCTGCCTATGCAGATGATATTTTTTGCTGAGACGGACGGTTGTGTAAATATAAGAAAAACAAACAAATACACGAGCTGAGCGTCCGCCACCGGAGATGAAACAGAGACATATCAATGTGGACGCTGATGGCCACTGATATGAACAACGGAGTCCCATTGCACCGAGTGGCAGGATGGAAAAGCCCATGCCGTCCACACCGAGGAAGCGAGCAGCAGGAGAACAACTACGCTCCTGGCGGGCTGGGGGAGTGGGCCGGCATCAAGTGTCCCTCGCTGGAGTAGGGGTGGGGGCACCCGCCCGAGCAGCTTGGGAGTCGAGCAGGCGAGAGCACCAGGTAGCCCCTGTCCTCAGAGGTCCTCCAAGGAGAAAGATGCGGAGAGGCATAGCAGCCCCAATTTTTTACAATTTAACTCTTTTTTTTTAAGAAAATTTGCGTTTAGCCTCTGAGAGACTTAAACTCATCTTTGGATCCTGGGGTCAGCACCAGGACTCATGGCGCCGAGATAACACGTCTCGGCGCCACAGATCTTGCCGCCGAAGTGCCTGGCCGAAATCCTAGGGGGAGTTGACGTGGCCGGTACCTCGGCGCCATAATACATGGCGCCGAGCTGGCCCATGCTGCTTTTGCGCAGGCGGCCACTGTGGCTTGTCGCCTCCGCCTCCGCGCTGCCGCTGTGATCGGCTACAGAGAAAAGACTGTTGCTGCAGCCTTTTTCTCATCTCTCAAATCACTGGAGTGCACCAGTGCATGGCTATAGAAAAAAGACCGTTGCTGCTTGTGATGGCTGGTCCTCGGTAACCGCGGCGCACAAAGACACGCGAGAGGCACGTCTGTGGCCTGCCGTCTGGCTCTAGCACCGCTGCGCTCCGCTTCTCCCGTCCATGTGCCGTCTGATTTATGAAATTTTGAATGGCCATAGCTTCTAAACAGTGTATTGTTTCTGTAATTTATTTGCACTAGAATATTCCTTGTAATTAAATCTATAAAACAAGACCCATATTAACTATATTTTCATACTAAAAAATAAGTGGCACATGGGACCCACTTTTGAAAACTTTGTTAAAACGTAGCCTTGTTGGGTCTCGTTCTGTTGGGCACATTATTTCCAATAATAATCTTCAAACGGCTCGTCAAACGGACTTGCGATTTGTCTAATATTGCATTTTGAAAGTCTGATAAAATCCACTCTCAAGTGACATAAGGGGAGAGAGAGAGGGGAGAGAGACTGGCTGCACTGCACTCCACTACGATGCTGCTGTGTGTTGGTTCCGAGATCGGTCAGTTGGCTGTAACTAGAGAGGTCTATTTTTTGTAGAAATTTGATTAAAATAATAATTATTTGAGTAGCGGTACGTGTGCAAACTAGTAGCAAGTGGAAGCCAATCTCTCCTCTCTAGTGATGGCATGGCTACAGAAAAAAGACTGTTGCTGCTTGTGATGATTGGTTTGGTGTACGGATGTAGCAGATGGAGCTGGTCAGTGGTCCTTTGAAGGTAAACAATATCTTCTCCACTGCAGCTTTGTGTTCTAATCTCGTGGATGCTGTGAACTGCAGCTAGCAGTCCATCCATGCCATGTTAACTTACACTCCATATCTTGTTTCTTAAGTTTTACTGTACTTGCTTTTGAGAAATGCTTCTTTGCTGACATTCATTACCATTCTCAGATGCTTTACAATCACGCAAATATATTCCATGTCCAAGTATGATACATTGATATAGCCTATTTGCATGTTACAACTATACGACCTTTTGGAATCGCTCCTAATAGTACGCAGAGTATTTGCTTGAAAATTAGAATTTAACATTTGGGAAACTCAAACATCACGCAATAAGTGCAGGATAATGCGCTGCAGTAGACTTGCGTTTGTTGACACCAAACCAACCATCACAAGCAGAAGCTGCCTTTTTTCTGTAGCCATGCACTGATGCACTCCAGTGATTTGAGAGATGAGAAAAAGGCTACAGCAGTAGTCTTTTCTCTGTAGCCGATCACAGTGGCAGTGCGGAGGCGGAGGCGACAAGCCACAGTGGCCGCCTGCGCAAAAGCAGCATGGGCCAGCTCGGCGCCAGAGTTCGTGGCGCCGAGGTACCGGCCACGTCAACGTCATCTAGGATTTCGGCAAGGCACTTCGGCGCCAAGATCTGTGGCGCCGAGACGTGTTACCTCGGCGCCATGAGTACTGACGCCGACCCCAGAGTTCAAAGATAAGTTTAAGTCTCCTACGGGCCGAACATAATTTTTTTTCGAAAAAAGAGTCAATTGTAAAAAATTAGGCATAGCAGCGATGCGCAAAGGGGTTCCTCCGCAAGACCTCCTGGCCATCCGCTACCAACTACCATAGGTAGCGAGGGGAGGAGCCAGCAGATACTGGAGACATGAAGATGCTGGGCATGCCCAGATAATGGAACCAATTTGATTTGATACCTAATTTTCCAACAAGCCAAAACTTTTTTATATAGGTTGTCAATTTGATTTGATGCCCGCTACATAACAATGGAAAATGATGTCAATAGGATAACAGTTAGGCAAACTAAGAAAGAGAAGTGAATAGATATATACCACTACTTATTAGAACTGAAACATGGAAAGGATTGTCCACAGAGCTATTAGGCTACATAAATCAGGATATTTGATGAACGGATTGTACAGGAGGATATATAGGAGCCAGTGCATCAAGTAAATTAGGCTCGTGGTTACGGTGTTATTAACCAAGCAAAAAAAAGCAAGAGCGTACCGTATAAAAGTTGGTAACAGCAGAACAACTTACTTATAATGACAATAAATCCTAATAAATTAAAGCCATTGTTTCTGAAAGTAGAACATGCATGTGAATAAATTAAAAAATGTTGATATACAACAAAATAAGTGTCTTAAGAGTTGTACAGCAGCATAATAATGGCCTGCGATTGCAGGGGCCGGCAAACCTTCGTAGTTGAAATGAAATGGCATTACGACTAGAAGAATTTCCCATCTGATTAGTGCAGAGACAGCAGGGAAGAAGATAGCAGCAGAGTGAATGCGTGATGGCTATTGTGAACGAGTAAACGCGTGAACAGAACAGCGAAGATAGCAGCAGCATATCGGTACCGCATTCCATCCGTCTTCAACTCCTGCGCCTATAGTTGCGATGTCCTGCATGTTTACCAGTCAGTACTCACTAGTATACATTACATGTGGAACGAAACATACTTACTGTGAATAAAAACAAGAGCTGCAGATGTAACAGATCCGTAATAAGTTTTGCATACCTCCTCTTGGACCCTATTCTCAAGGTAAATGCTGGGTGACTCGGATGTGCGTCAGCTGCGTCCTGAAACACCCTGGACATCTCCTCTGAGTTCTCACCATCCGCCATTTCGTAGCTAAAATCAACAGATATTTCCTTGATGCTCGACAGATATTGGAGTCCGAGAGGTGTAGCCGTGTCCCATACATGTGAATCCAGTACTAACTCGAGCTTCCGGAGGCTGGGCATAGCTCCCTCCTCAAATGATAGGTACGACACCACATCACACTCGGAACTTAAACCCTCGAGAGCCCTGAACCCCGTGGACCTGCCTATCACAACCCTCTCTGTAGGGACACCTGGGATCCGCAGGTGGAGGTTGAGGAGGGAGGGCAGTGTCCCAATCATGCCAGTATCTTCCTGGGGCATCTGCTTTACTGAAAGAGTAGTCAACCAACGGAGCTTTTGGAGACCTCCAATCCACCTAGGAACTCGAGAGAAGATCAATCTTTGTAGGTGAAGACTCTCGAGGTTGTGGAAAGGAGGAGAAAGCAAGCTTAAGGCATCGGCTCCGGTATCTATAGAATAAGACACCGGCTCAAAGAATTTGAGGTTACTAAGTTTCTCCGAGGAAAAAAACAGAGCATCCATCCATATAGCTGTAGATGTATCACCATCCCTCCATCGTACGTACGAACGCCAGTTGTCATTTCTGCCGCAATCGAGACGCAACTCTTCCAGTTTGTTGAGTTCGCCGAGGCCCTTAATATTCTCTGGCGATCTCTCTTCTAATGTAAAGAACTTCAGGGTACGCAGCGATTTCATCTTCCCAATCCCGTGTGGCAAAGTTGTACCCACTGGCAAGATCAGGACGGATAAGCATGGCAATTCAACAATATCTGATGGAGTGTTGCAAACGGATATGAAAGGTACTTCCATCCTCTCCAAATGTCGAAGCCGCCAAATTTCACTAGGTAGCACAATGGAACTTTCTGAAGAATATGATCTCCATACTTTGCAATCAATCTTTAAGTATCACAGCTGAGACAATTGGCTGACACCTGTGAGGTCCATTCTTGTCGAGATTTCATCAAATTCAAGGAAAAGCACCCGAAGAGACTTAAGCTTCGACAATGGAGGCATCCATTTTGATGCTCCGAACGAGACAAGAGAACGAACTTGTCATCGGCAGCAATTGGTGGTCACCTGCACCACCACTCAAGCTGACTGACAGTCGATGAACCTTGTCTTGTCGTTGCACCACCACTTGTGCACTGTGCACAACACTTACAAAATTATCTTCTCTGCACCTCTTTATGATTAGACCGAGCATCATATCCTGTACTCTGTAGCCGTAACCAGATTTTGGTGGTTCAATCATGTTCCTGTTGACAAGTTCATTGAAATAGCTCTGAGCCACATCCCTTACATCTTGCCTCGGAGACTTGCTCACCACAATACGTTCTGCCACCCATAAGTCAATCAGCTCATCCCTTCCTATTGTATAGTCCTCAGGATAAATGCCGAGATACTACAAAAAGCAAGCTCTTAGATGATGAGGAAGGTGCTTATAGCTCAGGTCTAAGATATGCATCATGTTATCCAAGGAGTTTGCTGCAGATTCACTGACTATATAACGTTGTACATACTCCCACTGCTTTATGGGTTGGTGCACTAAAATGCTAGCCATGGCGACAATTGCAAGTGGTAGACCACCACACTTCTTTAAAATTTCAGATGAAACTTCTATGAACTCAGGAGGGCAAGTATCTTCAGTGCCAAAAATTCTTCTAAAGAATAACTTTCTTGAGTCCACGTCACTTAGTTCTTTCATATCATGAATGCTCCCATGGTCAATGAGACATGCCTTAGCCACATCTTTAATTCTTGTAGTCACAATAAGTCTGCTTTGTTGATTGTTTGGTGGAAAAGCACACCTAATAATATCTCAATCTTGCACATTCCACAAATCGTCAAGTATAATGAAGTACCTATAAACATGTCCCAAACACAACATGGGTTAAATTTGACACAGAATAAACACTCTGATAATTCTAGAAAGCTCATATAAGCCCATTGGCTCCGTTCGCTTCGCTGAAAAAACAAGCCGAAACATTGTTCCGGCTGAAAAAACAAGCTGAAAAAGACGGATTATAAGAGAAGCAAACAAGGCAAAGCTATAAATTTGTAATATGCTGTAATAGAGTTTTGTACCTATAAATATGCTGCAATCACTAAATTTTAATATTCTGTAATAGAGTTTTGTACCTATAAATATGCTGCAATTGAAAAACAAAAGGAAACTGGTGTAGCGCTCACTACCGGAATGCCCAGGTTTGCCATGTGCCCACGCACACGGCGAAGGCAAAAAAAAACACTGGCAAAGCCTTTGCCGAGTGTTGCACTCGGCAAACACAGACTTGGCAAAGCTGTCTTTGCCGAGTGTTTTTTGTCAAGCACTCGGCAAAGACGTTGCCGAGTGCTAAAACCGACACTCGGCAAAAAAAATCGAAAATATAAAAAAAAGCCCCCACCACGCACGCGCCGTCGCCCGCCCGCGGGTGGCCCCGTCGCCGCCGCCACCACGCCGCCCGCTGCCACCATCGTCCACGGACAGGCCGCCGCTGCCACCATTGTCCAGCAGCAGGTAACAGCCGTGCAGCGCCTCCCACAGGTTGCCGTTGGGCATGTACTCGTACACCAGCAGGTTGCAGTCGGCGCCGGAGTAGCAGCAGTAAAGCTTCATGATGTTCTTGTGCCGGATGTTGGCCAGCGTCTCCAGCTCCGTGCGGAGCTCACGGTCGCCGAGCCACCCGCCGCCGTCGTTGTTGCCGCTGTCTCTGCTGTTGGCGGTGGTGGTGTTGGTCACCACCGCAGCTGCCGCCCAGTCCACCTGCTTTCTGCTCGGTGGCCGCAGCTCAGCTTGTGGAAGCTCGTCATGTCGTACGACGCGCTGGACGGCGGCGACAACGCCAGCGCCCCGTCCTGCTCCGCGAGCCACCGCGCACGAAGCACCCACCGTGGCCGCTAACGGGCACGCAAGGCTAGATCCGGCAGTTCCGGGTCCCAGCCAGCCGACCGCCGCCACCGCGCTGGCCCTGCAGGCCGCAGGCGCGACCAGGCTGGCCACAGCCGCCTCGCCCAGGCACACGCGCGGGCGGGCACCCTGCCGCCCGGCAGGACGCGCGTGTACGGGCGCCCCTGGCCCCGCCGCCGCTTCTACCGGCCCCCCGGCCACAAGACCGCCGGCGAGCACTGGGGTGCGGGTGCGGGCCCGCCTGAGCCAATCCAGGAGGCCGACGCCTCCTCTCCTTTCCCTGTATGCAACTTGTTTTAACCCATAAATGGATTTCTACAGGCAGCATCCCATACGTTCTTTTTCTTCCACGATAAAACATTTGGGTTGTGCCATGTAAACGTTTTTCATACAAATCCCCGTTGAGGAATGGCGTCTTTACATCCATCTGATTAACTCTAAATCGTAACGTGCCAATGACACCATTATGATTCTAAAAGAATCCTTGCATGAGATTAGAGAGAAAACTCTCATTGTAATCTATTAATTCTCTTTGCGTAAAGCATTTTGCTATAAGTCGTGCTTTATATCTTTCTACATTCTTTTTGGAATCACATTATCTTGTAGACCCATTTACAGCCTCTTATTTTGACTCCATTAGTAATTTCTTCTAAGTCTCAAACATCATTGGTATTCATCGAATTTATTTCAACTTTCATAGTTTCTTGCCATTTAGACGAGTAAACGCTTCTCATGACTTCTTTAAATAAGATGGAATCACCCTCTATTTGAATTTCTTCACTAACATAGATTTCATAGTCATCAGAAAAATTGGTTTACTAATTCTTTAAAACCTTCTAGGACCTCAGCTACTGGCACTTTCATATAGGGTTGTTGTTGCTCTTCATTGCCAAGAGGCAATTGATTCTATAGGCTCATGTATTACAAGATCCTTGTTTACATTATTCATCTTCTTCGAAGAGCTAACAACAGGTGTTGTATTAGTCATACAACATCAACGGGTATTGAGAAACTTATTGCTCCTGAGTCACTGGAGTGGGCACACAGTCTCTCTTCTCTTCAAGTCTTAGGTCTCTACATACCTCTACATACCATGCTCCACATATCTTCCTATCTTTTCAAAAGATAGTGTATCTTTACATATCTTATTTTGGGTTTAATCTGTTAAAACCTCATATGGCGCTTTAAGCACCACCTTAACATCTTTGAGGCTGACTACGCTATCTTTCTGTCGGAACTTTAAAAGGTCCACAAATTTAGCTATTTCTCTGCTTAGGGGTATCATTGTTGTGACCGTTGTACTCCTCCAACGGTCGCATTCATCTTAATTAATCTTTATCTCACTCTTAATGAAGAGTATTTTTCTTAATTGATCTTAATATTCTCCCCCTCGAAATATGGCATGAACTTTACTGCCATAATTTTGAGAACTATTCAGAAAACCTGTGAACGAGGAGACACTTATAACTTACTTCATTCACATGATTATGTCATGTAAACAAAGCTATTTCTTGATCTATTTAGGAGTACACTTTTCTTATTTCACTTCAAGAACTCAACGAGATCTTTCATTAGCAGTACTTTTACAAGTCACGCTTGCATCTTTTCTTATCTTTTGGTTAGTATTGACCATGACGATGCATTTCTATTGTGCCATAGTCAATACTAGGACAGCATAAGAGCTACCCAAACTTCTCTCGCTATGCGGGATACAAAATATGTGAATCATCATAAAACTTCTCCCGCCATGCAGGATTGACTAGGATAAGTACTATGCCAAAACTTCTCCCCATGCGGGATAAATCTATACACAATTTACTGTAACGAAAACTTAGTCACGACGACTAAAGCATTCACTTATTTCTTTATTTTCCAATTAAATCTTTCCGTTGGTTCTAATTTAATCAGAAAATTAGTAAACTAACAACCAAAAATTAGTCCTAAACTGGCTTGACTCAAGCCTTTTCATCCACATAGCTCAGCATTGCAGCCCGTTGGCTTGCAGCCAAGTGATCTCATCAGTTAAAATAGAAACATACAATGTGCTTCTACATCACGGTTGGGCAGAAAATAAATTAATACATAAAACTCATAAATTAACTTGAAAAACATATAACTACTCTTCAAAATTAAATTCTTCCGTTGGTTCGAATTTAATTAGAAGATAATGAACACTTCATTGCAGCGGAAATATGTTAATAAAATACATTCTATTAGTTTAGGAGCATTTCTTGGTCCTTATCTACTCTCTGAAAAAATTAACCACGTTGGTGTAAAATTTATCAGAGATTTAAACCTCAAACTTGAACTCATTATAATATTGAAATCATCAACGTTGGTCAGAAAATGACAATATCATAATCTAACTTAAACAAAAAACGGACTACTCCTCTAATTTAAATTTTTCCGTTGATTCCAATTTAATTAGAGGATAAACATAATAATAATTTACTAAATATAACTGTTCTTCAAATTAAATTCTCATGTTGGTTCAAATTTAATTAGAAGATAATCAACATTAAACTTTACAGTGGAAACATGAAAATATAATTTATCTACTTTTCAGAAGTATTTCATTGTATTCATCTACTCTCTGAACAATTTATCCCGTTGGTTCAAAATTAAATAGAGATGAAAACCTTCAAAATTGACTGAAAATTCATCTAAAATTGCTTCTGAAACGATAAAACTAAATTCAAAAAAGTTTCATCACATTCATCATCTCATTCGGCCCGTCAGCGAACGAGTGGCCCGTGACCCATTTCGCGTTTGCGCTTCGCGTCCTCGTGGCAAAATAATCGGCCCAAGGCCCATAGGCGCGCTATGCCCTCCCGCGCGTTTGCGCTCTGCGTCCTTGCGGCACAAAATCGGCCCAAGGCCCATAGGAGCGCTGCGCCCTCCCGCGTCCTTGGCCGCAACCTGGGCCTGGGCCGGAATTCTACTCTGTGCGCACGCTCACCCGTAGGCCCAGCTAACGGCCCAAGCGTTCTCAGCCGTCGATCTGAATCGGACGGTCGCCCGCGCTTCTCGCCCGGAACAAAACCGGGTCGCGCCGCTCCCCTGAAAACCCTAACTCCATTTTACTCTCCCTCCCCTTTCTCTCAGAGCGCCCCGACGAAGCGACGGTGGAGCGGCGGCCGCCCGCAGCAACCGGAGGAGATGGTGGCGCCGCCCACGCGCCCCTTCGCTGGTGCACACGTCCTCCCGAGGGTGAGCACGCCGCCGTCGAAGGGTTGTGCGGCGGTGCCCTTGTGCCAGCACGCGGAACGTCAGAGGCGCCAGTGAGCCCATGGCTCGGCCGGTCTTCCCGCGTGCTAGTGAAGCGGCGGCGGGTCCTTCTTCCCGCGCACGGCGGTGTTGACGGTGTTGACGACGGCGGCTTTGATACCATTGAAGAATCTGAAAGTACTTCTAGGCATAGATCATTGGGTAATACTTAGCTTCGATAGAAGACTTGAGTCATCAAGCGTAGTTGCGGCCACGGCGCCGAAGCGACGTGGCCACTGGTGTCGGAGTAGGGGAAGCCATGCAGACGCGGTTCAGTGGCAGCGGCGAAGGCGATGGTGCTTCCCATCGCTCACAGCGCGCTCTTTAGATCGGACTAGGGCTAGAAACCTCGGTGGGGCTGGCGGCTGCGACGAACCTCGTATCTCGAGCCCCAGCCCCCACTTCCTTTTTATTGCGCTACGCGACGGGGGCCCATCAGCCAGAAGAACGGCTGGACGCCCTCGACCATGGCGCGGATAAGGGTCCAATTGGCCGTTGGGTCAAGTCGGTGGAGATCAATTCTAACGCTTTGATCTCTCTTCTTCCTAATAACGAGACCAACGCGAAGAGGATTCCACGCTTGCACGTCTCTTTTTATTTCCCGGTGGAGGGGTACGTGCGCGTAGACGAACGTGCTTGCAGCGTCCTGCTGGCGCAGTGGCAGCCGGCGGCGGCGGCACGGATTGGAGGCCGGACGTGCATGCTAGCTCCTTGGTGACCGTGCACGTACGGCGACGCCAATGACGGCAATTTGGGATCCTGGCAGCTCTTGTATACGTGGGTAAACTAAACTGGTCATGCATGGAAACAGCATCCGTACATCCTGATTCTATTCCTGAACGTGACAGCGGGCTTGTGGCGACGGCTAACTAGAAAATTCGAGGGTTTTTAATTTCGGTATTACAAAAATTTTGACCACCACCGAAATTATTGAATTTCGTGAAATTCAACCAAAATTTCACCGATTTTTTTTTAGAGAATAGCACATGAAGTATGTTTTTTTCTAAAAAAAAAGATCTAAACCAATATTGGTATGATTTATGACTACACATTTATTGGATAGAACAATATGCAATATAAATAATAGAAAATATGAGCCTACAGTTATATAGCACATGTATTAGTGTATAACGAAATTTTGGATTTTTCTTTCGGCCACCACCGAAATTATCGAAATTTGTGATATAAATTTGCACATATCTCAAACTGTAAGCTACTTCCTCTCACACAAATTAATTAGCTTTTAGAGTTGTCATAAATCAAACCCTTTTAAATTTGACTAAATTTTATATAAAAACATATTCATGACAAAATTAGTAAGGCTAGATACAACAGTAAACATATCTTTATATTATGCTTTTAGTCATTTAGTGTCACACATGTTAGTATTTTTTAATAAAATTATCATTGTTTCAAATAGCCGGATATAGCCACTGCTACAACCAGACTGTCTTCACGGAGACTAACTAAGGTAATCTACTTTTAGCTCTAAACCTTTCTTGCGCTATTAGCTGAATTTAGGGTGCTAAATCTGCTAAATAGCATCCCATTTAACCCGATAACCAGAGGAAACCGAACTGAAATGGAACAACAGCGCCGGAAGTTTTACACTTGCACTATACAAAAGATGATTTTAGAAGACAGCATGTTTTATTTTCGGAGATGGACATTTTTTTCCACCATTTTCGTAAATGATCTAGTGCTAAATTGAGGCTCCCGCCAAGGCAGACCTCTTAAAAGGCCCATTCCTATAAATCAGGACTTATGGAGACGGTCTTTTAGGAAGTCTAAAAAAAGAAGTCTACCTCTAAAAAACTATTTTTAGAGGCATCCTCGTATATGGCCCGCCTATGTAATTCAACCAGGAAAGACTAAGCCCAAAGCCCACTGCATAGGTCCGCATATGTAACTTCCACAAGCAAACCCTAACCTCTATCGCATTCTCTCTCAGCCGCCCATCTCTTATTAGACCGACTCTGCTTCGTCTCTCACACCGATGCATCCCCATCTCTCCTCTCCAGTGGCAACGCTTGGCCCATCCTACAGTGGCGGCGCTTGCGCAGGCCCCCTCTAAATCTGTAGTGGTCACGCAAGACAAGCCCCCTCCATCAACGGCCCTTGGTGCCCGCCCCTCCAGCCACGACGCACGAGGCCTGCTATCGTGGGTTTGATTTCACGACAGTAATCTAACGACTTGACGTGGGTCGATGCGTGAGTCTTCGATAGCTTAAGCACTCAAAACATAGGGGGTTTATCTTGGTTCGGGTATCCAAGCCCTACGTCAGTAGTGGTGTTCTTTGTGTTAGGACTGATCAATCGAGTTACTACAAGAGAGAGAGAGAGAGATAGGTTGTAGGAGAGCACTATGCTACTGATCTAGGTGTAAGGAAAATGGACTTTAGGCCCATTTACTTTGAATTTGGTGTTTGGTGACCAACACAACTAAATTGGACTAATGATTTTGCAAGTGATTGTTTTATAGTTCAATAGGGTGCAAGACGTGACTTGGACGAAGGCGACGTGATGATCTGATGATCAACCCCTTAAGCAAGACCCTAGGAGCTCAAGAGAAGACCCAAGATATCAAGCAAAGTTCAAGCACGAAGATAGGAACTAAGTCGTACGCAAGATCGCAAAGAAACGAGCTTATAGAGGTGACCGGACACTGGCGAAAAGTGACCGGACGCTCCGATCAAGAGGCTCAGCTACAGCAGGCATCAGCAGCAGCGACCGGACGCTGGCGGCAAATCGACCGGACGTAGAACAGCAGCGTCCGATCGAGTACAGAAATATTCCAGAGCGGCGAAATTGCGACCGGACGTGTCCGGTGGCAAGTGACCGGACGCTAGCAGCGTCCGATCAGTTGATCGCGGCTCTAACGGTTGGGACGACCGGACGCGTCCGGTCAGGACATGATCAGCATCCGGTCAGTAGCAGAAAAGCGGGATTTCGTCCCCAACGGCTACTTTCTCGGTGAGGCTTATAAATACACCCCCCAACCGGCCAAATGAAGTGAGTGGAGCTGAGGAAACATATCGAGGGTGTTGATACGCCATTTTAGTGATCTCCACTTACATAGTGCTTAGTGATTCATTATGTGATTAGCGTAGGTGCTTTGCGAAGTGCTTAGGTTGATTAGACCACCGCTTATGCGCTTGCTCTAGGTTTAGGCCTAGTGTTTAGTGAGGTTTGCATACCTCTTACCACTCGGTGCTTGCACGCACCATTGTTGTACATCGGAGGGCTTGTAGTCTTGCGAGATCACACCAACCGCGGTTGTGGTGTGGCCGCCACCATGTACCGGAGGGAACAAGACCCGCGGCGTTTCGGCCGGAAGCTTGATAGTGAAGACGGCGGGGAGCATCCAGGAGAGGCTTGTCGAAAGGCATGTCGGAGACCCACTTGCGCGTGGGGAAGGCCCGAGGCTATCCACGGAGTTACCCGACCGGGAGCTTGGCCCTTGCGAGGGATTCCTTGCGAGGGGCTCTAACGAGGACTAGGGGGAAGCTTGTGTGCTTCTCGATACCTCGGTAAAAATACCAGAGTCGTCGACGGGAGTTTGCATATCTCTACCTTGCTCTATAGCTTCCGCATTTACATTAATTGTATTACTCCTTTTGCAGTAGAGATAGCAACACACTAGCAAAATCATAGTTGCACATTTAGATAGTTTATCTATTGCATAGGTTTTGCTAGGGTTAGAAAAAGAGGCCATAATTTAGAGTTAGAATTTTAAGTTACCTAATTCAACCCCCCCCCCCTCTTAGGCGTCACGGTCCCCTACAAGTGGTATCAGAGCGATGTTGGCTCAATTATGACCTTTGGCTTAACCGCCGTTGAGCCGACGCTATTAAGAGTTGTTGGGATGGATACCTCTAGGCCTTTACAGTTTGATGGCACTAACTTCCCCTATTATAAAGCTAGAATGGCTTGCTACCTTGAGACGATTGATTTGGAAGTTTGGAGAGTCACTCATGACGGGATGAAACCCATTAAGAATCCCGATAAACCCACAAAAAGTGAAGAGAAGGAAATACATTTCAATGCTAGAGCTAAGAATTGTTTGTTTGAATCTTTTAGAATGGATGTATTTAACCAAGTGTTCACTTTAAATACGGCTCATGAAATTTGGTTAAAACTCCAAGAGCTCCATGACGGCACATCTAATGTCCGTGAGCAAAAACATTGTCTAGCTAAACAAAATTATGATTCCTTTACAATGAATGGTGATGAGCTTGTACGTGATATGTATTCTCGTTTGAATCTAATTATCAATGAGCTCCATTCAATAGGACTATTAAAGCTAGATGATGCGGATATTGTGAGGAAGATCGTCTCCGTGCTACCATAAAAGAAATATGCAAGCATCATCACCATCCTTCACAACATGGAGGACTTGAGCACCACCCGGCCATAGTCATTGGCAAGATAGTGGCATTTGAAATGTCATGCAAGATGGGTCAAGAAGAAGCATCTTCATCAAGCAAAGGCAAAGCTCTCGTGTGTAGCGAGAAAAAGAAGATGAAGGGCAAGCAAGTTGAGATAAGCTCAAGCTCAAGCTCTTCAAGTGAAGATGAAGAAGAAGATGAGGATGAGGATGAAGATGAAGATTCAAGTGATGATGATCAATCTTCCTCCTCCACCTCCAACCTTGATGAAGAATCAATCAAACTTATCAACAAGGTGGAGAAGATGATCCAAAGGCTCAATGTCAAGGGTGTGCCCATCTAAATTCAAGGTATCATCTTCACCAATCAAAGAAATGAGCAAAGAAAGAGATGATACTATGGATGCAGCAAGTTAGGGCACTTCGTGGAAGTTTGTCCAAACAAGCCCACACCTAAGACAAAGAAGAAGACATGCAAGAACCAAGCACTCACATCAATAAGGACATGGGATGATTCTTCAAGTGAAGAAGAAGACCATCACAAGAGGCGAGGGCGCAAGCACTCATCATCAAACTCTTCTCGTATGTGCCTTATGGCATGAGGTAACGAAAGCTCATCCTCTAGTGAGAGTGATAGTGATGATGAAATGCCTTCTTATGATGAAATTATGCAACAAAATCTTAATTATGCTAAAGTTTGCACTAGTCAACAAAAGAAGCTCGAAAAAATAAAAGAAAAGCTAGATATTTCACAAGAAGCATATAAAACTTTACTTGAACAATATGAGACATTTGCTAATCTCAATATTGAACTATCTACTAAAATTGAGCAACTTGAGGTTGGTGCAACAACAAATGCATGCACAATCAGTGATGAGCAACTTGTAAAGAAAAATAAAAAATTAAAAGAAAAGTTAGCTAGCTCACAAGATGCTTATAAAAGTTTGCTTGGTAAAATAGAAACCATATGCAAACATTGTGATGAGCTAACTAATAAATTTGCTAATCTTGAAGCCGTTAGTAGAACCCCCACCAAGGCATCTAAAAAGAAAAGTTCTATATTTAACATGTCTAAAAAGGATGCCTCTACTTCTTGTAACAATTTATATTTAGACTCATCTTTGTGCAACCAAGTTTGTGTTGAGAAAGTTGTTGTAGATACATACACATAAGAAGTTGCAAAGGAGAATGAGCAACTCAAGCAAGAACTAGCTCGCCTCACCAAGGACTTGACTCAAGTGAAAGGCAAGGCGAAGCAAGCCCAACTTCATCAAGATAATATCGTCAAGGGAGTGAAGAAGCTTGATAAAGGACAAACCATGGTTTGCTACGTATGCCACAAGGAAGGCCACAAGTCCTATGAGTGCAAGGTGAAGAATGGGGGAGGAGCGAAGAAGAAAGAGAAAAAGCAAACAAGCAAGCTCTCCAACACCTACACCAACAAGGTGGACAAAAAGGCATCCACTCCTTATCTCTTGAAGAAGAAGAAAAATGACAAGGTGGTGACCATCAAGGTAAACAAGCAAGACAACGATGGGGTCAAACGTTTTTGGGTGCCAAAGGAAATCATTTCCAACATGAAGAGCACCAAGAAGGTTTGGATCCCGAAAGGGAAGTGAGAAGTCCAATGGACTTCGAGGAATTTGGAGACTTGGCAAAAGTATGGGTGCATTTCATGAGGTGTATCATTATGGATAAAGTCATTGTCATGTGAGTTAGTAAATACTATGGACCCAAATTCCCCTTCTCATGTTAGGTAACTAGATATTATTACTTTAAATTGGTATCTTTAAACATCTAGTTACTTTTCATGCCTATGCTTGCATTTGCATGCTTATATCCTTTGTCATGCATACACTAGGTATATCTTATTGTAGGCTTGCTCGGTTTCATTCTCAACCCTTGGAGCAAACCTACATGGTTTAAAATTGTTTAGAAGCACGGCACATAGTTTGTCTTTTGATTGTTCATCTAATATGTGCCAAAGTCCAAATTGTAGATAATTTCTCCCGAATATCGCCTTTGAAAATGACTCTCACACTCATGTGATATCATCTTTCAAGTGGTATTTTTTATTCTAAAATCAATGTGCATGTTTCCTACAAGTATTCCATACTTGTGTGCACAAATTTAGGGGGAGGTTACTCTACAAGTTGGATGCTTTGAGACTAATATCTTTTCAAGCTTATCATGTGTGTAGTAGTCTCGTTGCAAGGAAAATGGAGTCCCCGGAGTTAAGCATCATACTTCAAATATCCACCACCAATTGCAAATGGTAGAAATCAAATTGATTTCCACATGTGGTATTTCTAAACCGATATCATCATGTTGATTTCATTTTGATATTTATATGCTTTCTCCATGCATTATATAGATTAAATTCCCTTGAGCAATAATTTACCAATTATGCATATGCTTTGCCTTCTACCATATGTATGCATATATTTAGGGGGAGCTTAGTCTATATAATGTGAGAGTCAAATTTTATGACCTATTCCACTCTACATACAAAGGATCACTAAGTTTGACCCTCCCTTGTGCTACTAATGTCTTCCTTTCCGGTGTTTGATTCCAAAGGGGGAGAATTTAGAGGACCAAAAGCAAGCATTAATGTGTAGGACCAAAAGCTAGATCATAATAATTTACAAGTGGTAATGGTCTACAAGTGGTAATGGTCCGAGAAAGAGAGGATAATGGATTATGGATTAGCCTATGTAATGGGGAGAATTTGTAGGAAGCAAGGCTTAAATCCATAATGCCACATGGGGACATTTGAAAGGGCAAGATAAGTTTTTATGTAGTATCTTTTAGTCTTACAAGTAGTATCTTTTAGCATCATATAAACTTGCCCCTTGCAATGCATCCTATCAAATAGGTAGTTTTCAAATTTCAAAATTCTATTATTTGCTTGCTTTGGTTGTGTTATCATCAATCATCAAAAAGGGAGAGATTGTAAGGAAAATGGACCTTAGGCCCATTTACTTTGGATTTTGGAGTTTGATGACCAACACAACCAAATTGGACTAATGATTTTGCAAGTGATTGTTTCATAGTTCAATAGGGTGCAAGACGTGACTTGGACGAAGGCGACGTGATGATCCGATGATCAACACCTTAAGCAAAACCCTAGGAGCTCAAGAGAAGACCTAAGATATCAAGCAAAGTTCAAGCACGAAGATAGAAACCAAGCCATACGCAAGATCGCAAAGAAACGAGCTTACAGAGGTGACCGGACACTGGCGGAAAGTGACCGGACACTCTGATCAAGAGGCTCGGCTACAGCAGGCGTCAGCAGCAGCGACCGGACGCTAGCGGCAAATCGACCGGACACAGAACAGCAGCGTCCGATCGAGTACAGAAAGGTTCTAGAGCGGTGAAATTGAGACCGAAAGCGTCCGGTGGCAAGTGACCGGACGCTAGCAGTGTCCGATCAGTTGATCGCGGCTCTAACGGTTGGGACGACCGGACGCATCCAGTCAGGACGTGATCAGCGTCCAGTCAGTAGCAGAAAAGCAGGATTTCATCCCCAACGGCTACTTTCTCGGTGGGGCTTATAAATACACCCCTCAACCGGCCAAATGAAGTGAGTGGAGCTGAGAAAACATATCAAGGGTGTTGATACACCATTTTAGTGATCTCCACTTACATAGTGCTTAGTGATTCATTAGGTGATTAGCGTAGGTGCTTTGCGAAGTGCTTAGGTTGATTAGACCACCGCTTATGCGCTTGCTCTAGGTTTAGGCCTAGTGTTTAGTGAGGTTTGCATACCTCTTACCACTCGGTGCTTGCGCGCACCATTGTTGTACATCGGAGGGGCTTATAGTCTTGCGAGATCACACCAATCGCAGTTGTGGTGTGGCCGCCACCGTGTACCGAGGGAACAAGGCCTACGGCATTTTGGCCGGAAGCTTGATAGTGAAGACGGCGGGGAGCATCCGGGAGAGGCTTGTCGGAAGGCACGTCGGAGACCCACTTGCGTGTGGGGAAGGCCCGAGGCTATCCACGGAGTTACCCGACCGGGAGCTTGGCCCTTGCGAGGGATTCCTTGCGAGGGGCTCCAACGAGGACTAGGGGGGAAGCTTGCGCGCTTCTCGATACCTAGGTAAAAATACCGGAGTCGTCGATGGAAGTTTGCATATCTCTACCTTGCTCTTTAGCTTCTGTATTTATATTGATTGTATTCCTCCTTTTGCGGTAGAGATAGCAACACACTAGCAAAATCGTAGTTGCACATTTAGATAGTTTATCTATTGCATAGGTTTTGTTAGGGTTAGAAAAAGAGGCCATAATTTAGAGTTAGAATTTTAAGTTGCCTAATTCAACCCCCCCCCCCCGTCTTAGGCGTCACGGTCCCCTACACTAGGGTTTGATCGGTTTCGATGGGTTCCGTCCTATGGCTGATTGTTTGGTCTGGGATTCATCCCCTCTGCTGGAGTCCATACACAACCTTATATGTTGGAGGGTGGTGGTCAGTACAAGTTACATGGTTCAAGGGATTCTAGGGCTTCAGTTCCTAATCTTCAGTTGGTGGCAGCACCGGGCGCCATCCCTCATTCCATAGTGGTCGCAGACAGCCTCCAACTGCCTTTGACATCCTCTGCTACAACCTTGGACATGACTTCAGGTTTTGCCTGCTACTATTGAACCTTCCTTGGGTTTGCCTTCTCGTGGTGTTTGTCGCACGTCAAGGGTCTGGTCGCATGCAGGTTGAGTCTCCCATGCGGGCCCAGACTTGTCCGCGTAGCAGGTGCACCGTGATTCTTGTTGTGTTGCGTCTCGCTGCGAGCATGACCCTATGCTAGGAATGGCCGATACGGCCTCACGTGAGCAAGGGAACATACCCCCAATAGGGCCTGGCACCCTGTGGCTTTGTCCACATGTCAGGCTCTAGATGCCCGACAGATTCTGGATGGAAACCATAGCCCAAGCAAGGCCTAGGCGCTCGTCATAGCCCTTGGTCGGTTGCCACCTCCCAAGGTCGGGAGCCACCTTGGCCTATCTGGGCCCCAGGTGTGAGTGACCTGGGTGAGGACTTATCCTCAGCTCATTTCCCAGGTGGTAAGGCCTTCTTCCGAAGTGGACCTTCTAAGGTCCATCCAGCCATTCGTTAATGGGCCTGATGGTGCGCATGAATGCACCCAATGGGTATAGCCACCGAGCCCCTGCATGATTAGAGAATCAGTTAGGGGTGAAACGGACTGTTATGGTACTAATGCAGAGGTTTAACCTACCCTATGTTTAAAATACTCAACATCCACCCTCCTCACCGGTGACCCATCCGCAAGAGGTGAGACCTAGTCGTTTGTCTCCCAATTCTAGATTTCATCGATTTAAATATTCCTTGGCTCTCTCGATTCAACGCAAGGGGAGCGGCAGGTCGGGGCGGCGACAGCATCACAGCATGACGCCACGGCCAAGTCTAGGGGTTGCAGCGGCGGGGACACGTGGGCACTACGACCGCATCGGTCGCGGATGGCTTCTCCAACGCTGGATCCACTCTCGCGCAACAAAGACACCATTGACAGCATCACGTGCGAGGAGACGGCATTGGCTTCGAGCGATGTGAGCAATGGCTACAACATGAACGAGGCGGCGCTGGCAGCGGCGCGGTGGCTGCTCCAGCTCCGATGGGCTCAAATGGGCTTGACGGGCTGGGCAGTGGGCTTTTAAGTTTTTTTTTTAATTTACGAAGACAGACTGTGTTTTTCTTGATTTACAGTGATGAAGTAACGGAGGCGGCAGTGGTGCCTGCCTCTCTTAAACACTTTTGCCCGTCTCTTAAGATCAATTCTGTAGTATAGTGTTTTACTCTTTTCTATCTATCCTAGTGTTCTTCTTCCCTTTGCTCCATTCAGACTTCAGAGATATATTGCAGCCCGTGTTAAGGACGGAGGAAGTATCTATTACGATGTGAACAATCAGTTGGCGCGAACTACTACCAAATTGTATTGGTGCTTGTTTATCTCGCCACAGTTGACAAGAATATAAGAACGAGATAAGCTTGTTTGGGGCCAGGCTAACTACTTTGACAGGTCGTCAATCAGTCAGTTACATTGCCTAACCGACTTTGTCCATTGTGCACACGGTCCAACCTAAGCTGCCCATGGATGAGTAGTTTTGACCTACTATATAATCCATCATCACTGATCACTTATCCCAATCATTCAACTTCCATGAGCAAGGTAGTGGACATGTGCCTAATTTTTCTTCTTCAATTTTGACTGAAAAAATGTGCGGTTTTTGAATCCGTGTTCCGGCTTCCACTCAGAAAAACTAGACTAACACGCCTTTTATTTTCTCTTAAAATAAAACTCGTGGCAAAGATTTTGTTGTCCTCTCAAAGAAATTAATCCAAGAGAAGGATATAGAATCTGCACATTGGCAGTATGCATCGCAATCACAGGAGGTTCCATTCTAGCTGGTTAATCGTAGAACCTATATCAAATTTCAGTCGTGCAAAGCAGCTAATTATATCTTCTCATTATCTTTCTCATGCTGTGTTTTTTTCTCGAAAAGGATACTAGTGGGTTACAGTTACAGTCAGTCAAATTAAATGAATATGCAGCTAAGTAGAATTATTCACTGAAAAACACAATCTCACAAGTTCGTATATACATCTCAGATCCAAAATTCAGGCAAACAAAAAGTACACTCTAACTAGAACGAATGTTCTTTTTTGTAACCAAAGACACACAACTATGTACTATACACAACGATGCACATTAGTACAGTATATATCAAATCCCAAAACAGAAATGTAGGTGATGCATAATCACCATGCATGGCCTGAACAATCCAGCCAAGAAATGGAACGTTTCTGCACCCAAAAATGCATTGCCATCAGTGCTGCTGCAGCCTGCAATGGCTCATCCTTTCCTGCTGAAGGAATAGGCAGAGGCGGTGCTCTGCTCGTCCCTGTGCACGCGGCTCTTGCCCTTGTGCGCCACGAACATCTTCCTGAGCGCGCGCATCATGGCCACCAGCCCCGGGGGCCGCCGCCGGGAGCTCCTGGACGCGCCGAGCACCGCACCGGCGCCGGCGCCGGCGCCGAGCTGGTCCTTGTCCTTGCCCACCCTCCTCGCCCCCTCGGCGGCGGTGGCGGCGGCCACGGACCGGCGGCGTGACACGTCGAGGGACCGCCCGAAGAGCAGGTCCTCGCCACGGGCCGCCGCATCGTCGTCGTTCAGGTCCTCCCACAGGCTGTCCATCCTCTCCTCCTCCTCCTCGCCCTCGTCGCAGAATCTGGCGGCGCCCGCGGCGTAGTCGCTGAGCGCGGGGGAGCACCCGCCGTTGAGGCGGCGGCGGGCGAGCAGGACCCGGTCGCGCCACGGCGACGCGGCGCAGTCGGCCGCGGAGAAGCTGCGGCGGATCGGGGACGACGACGACAGCAGCCACACGGGCGGGGACGAGGACGCCGACGCCGCGCACGGCGGCGGTGCCAGGTGGAGGAAGTCCCTGCCGCGCGCGCCGCCGCCAGCGCCGGCACCCAGGAGCTGCGGTGGCGGCGTGGGGAAGGTGAACTCGTCCTCGCCGTCGCCGTTTTCTTCTTGCTCCTGCTCCGGCGTGGTGGCGCGGGGCGGCACAGCCATGGCGCTCCGCATACAAGCGAGAGCTGGCGAGCGCGCGAGCGCGCGCCTCGGTTTTCTGGGAGGGAATCTATGGACCGCCTGCCTTCGTGCCTTTGTGTGCAGATGACGCCGCCGCCTACTTCATCTTGGTCGTCGTCATCGTCAGGTGGGGTGGGAGATCCAAGAACCAGGACTGAGATTTATGCTATGCTAGCAGTAGCAGCTTGCACCGAGCTGTGGACGGACGGAATGACGGCAGCGCCCGCCGCCCGGTGATCCCGCGCTAAATCTAGCAGCACAATTTGCGTGCTCTGACGATGTCGGATCAGCGACGAATGGCCTGGATTAAAGACAGGGGAGTTGATGACGCCATGTTTTTTTTTTTTTTGTTTCGCTTTCAATTTGATCTAGTATTAGAAGTTTGGAGCGTGGGTTTAATGTCATTTCTAATATAGAAAGCAGAGAAGAGAGCGTACAATCATAGGGGGTAAATTTTGAATTATACACTACTAACTGACATATATGCTTTGAGATATATGGAAGAAATTTATTATTGTGAAAATTGTATCTCAAGGATGGGATCTTATTATTACAGCTAGCTGTTAGTCTAATAAGCTGTGAATTGAAAAAGCATGATTGCCTAGTATAAACAAACTTATATTATAGTGATCGACGCTTGCCAAAGAATATTGTTAAACATTTATCTTATTACGTATATGTTTGTGTGTTTGTATGTAAACTTGGTCGCTTTAGCTGTTTGACTTACGCCAAACCAAAAATATATATGCTGTAGTTGGTTATTATTTAACTAGTACCTTGATGTCCGGTGGCCACAGCATGACAAGAATATATGTACGATCATACCTAGCTAGGTCCTTGACACAAATCAAATTAGGTTAGTATATATAGTTGGTGATTATTTAACACCTGATCAACATGACGAGATTTCGATCATCTTCTGCCAAACCTAGCTTTAGTTGGTTAGTATATATTGTTGGTTATTATTTAACTAGTATATAGAAGTTTGGAGCGTGGGTTTTAATGTCATTTCTAATGTAGAAAGCAGAGAAGGGAGCGTACAATCATAGGGGGTAAATTTTGATTATACACTACTGACTGGCATATATATGCTTTGCGATATATGGAAGATGTTTATTTGTTGTTGTGAAACTTGGTCACTTTAGCTGTTTAAGACTTATGCCAAACCAGAAATGCATTTATATTTAGAATAAGATATAGCTAGTACCTTGCTGTCTGCTGGCCACAGCATGACAAGAATATATATACGATCATCTAGCTATCTAGGTCCTTGACACAAATTAAATTAGGTTAGTTATATAGTTGGTTATTATTGAACACCTGATCGACTTGACGAGATTTCTATCATCTTCTGGTCGTCAACACAGCTGGGGCATCTCTAGCTCGGTGGTTCTGGTGGGCGTTGACTCATGAAGCAGAAGGTAGGTAGCAGAAACCAAAAGAGTTGGCATGCCGTGGGGGTCCAACCGTACCAGATTTCAGTTAACCGCAATGCTGGTCAGACTCAGCAGCGGATTAGCGAAGTAGGCGTGTGCTAATTGTAGCCGCCTGCCAGCTGCATGCCTGAACACGCCAACACAATAATGTCGATGCATATTTTGAGGGCCTTACATTATTCCATCTCTTGGACACTAGCTACTATCATATCGCTAGAGTTTGGACTTCGCCCTACCATTTGCACCAAACTTTATTGGACGGGTTTATACGTGCCTACTAGCTAGCTTCCACAAGTCATGCGTGAAAAGTACCTCTACTAGGACTAATAGCTGCTGACTTCCTCTTATTCTTTGATATATGCATATAAAAAATCAGATTGCTTTATTTTATCATCAAGCTTATGAACACATTTTTTTAATAATAAAATAATTAGTTTGGTCTGATGCATGTCTGAACTAGAATTTTATCCATTATCTAAACAAAAATAAGTATTTTGTAGTAACGCTTTATTAGGTAGTCGGCCACGGGTATGAAGAGGGAGTATGGCGGGAGCTTCTGCGAAATAAATATTTAAAAAATAAGACATTAACCCAAGTTTGTAAGAAAGCCGTGGATTCACATTTTTGAACGAGTTTAATGTCGATAAAGGCCTACTAGTTCATAAGGCTAGTAAAATTTAAATTAAGAGATGGTTCTGAAATCTAATTCTGGGAAGGTATCTTTGTTCGGAAATCTTTCTTTACAGCAACAATATCCGAATTTCTATAACATTGTTCGCAAGAAAAGAGGCAACAAGTTCAGAAGTTCTAATAAATAGTGTTTCCCTAAATGTCTCTTTTAAAAGGGCAGTAATAGGGATCAAATTGTTAGAATGGAATGACTTAGTAGCACCATGTATTGTGAATGTCAGTTTACAATCAGGTAGAGACATGGCTACTTGGGCTTTGAACAAGAACGGTTCCTACTCAATTAGCTCTATGTACACGTTATTAACTAATACAAGCACCAACTTCTTATAGAAATTTGGCGGGTTAAATTACCTTTGAAAATTAAAGTTTTTATGTGGTTCCTCAAAAGAGGTGTGATACTAACTAAAGATAATCTTGCAAAGAGAAATTGGCGAGGGAGCAAACTTTGTAGTTTCTGTAGTAGCCATGAAATAATTCAACTCCTTGTTTTTTGGGAAGGCTCTTTGGCGGGGCTTATTTGTTGTTTTTGGTATTGTTCCATCTCTCAGTATTGCGAATCTTTTTGGAAGTTCATGTAAACAGGGAAGAAAAAGAAAATAGATTATTTTTAGGAACAGGGGTAGAAGCCTTCTGTTGGTGTATTTGGTTGACAAGAAACGGAATAGTTTTTTTACAATTGTGAACCTAAAAACTTTGTGCAAGTCTTACTATGAGGAATTTATTTGGCTTCGTAATTGGACTCAACTCCAGCGCTACGATGACGGGAAAGAACGCATCGTCTTCACTTGTCGCACGTTGGGTGGCCTTATGTGTTTAGGATATTACAAACTAAGTTTTTTTTAGCATATGAGACTTTTTGTTTTAAGCATTTATGTGTTGTATTAACTTTGGTCTGGTTTCTCAGATGAAACCAGCGGATGTTCTTCTATTATTGAAAAAAACAGGTACATACGTACGGTGTTCACGGATAATTAACGTACCTACGACAAACCGTATATAGATAGTACCAGTGACGGATGCACGATGCGGGATAAGGGGGGCTAAAACAATGGAGATGTTGATTTGCATGAAGATTTAATGGTGAAATCAAGCTTTTGCTACAGTAATTAGGCTTGAAATCAAGAAATTAGGGGGGGCTGGAGCCCCCCCAGCCCCCCCCTGTGGATCCGCCGCTGGATAGTACCACTCGTGAATTAGCTCATGAATGAACATTGGCACTAACTAGCTCGTAGAGTTTGCAAATACTTTTTTTTAGGCAGTGCTAGCGTCCGGACGCCCGCGCTGCACTCCCGTTTCTCACGCTCGGGCCAACACGCACCCGTTCAAGCCTGCATTTCGCGCATCCACGCGGGGCCCGCATCGCCCGGACGACGCTCGCGTTGCCAGACCGCGTGCATGGACTGATCATGCCCCCTCTGCTTCTCACGCGCATTGCAACATATGCAACACCCGATCGACTTTTGCAACATCTAGATAAAACACTACGTACCAAACAGTTGAAACACTTACAAGATATATCCGAAACACTTGCAAAACACTAGAAAAAACTTAAAAACACGTGTGTAGCCATTGCAAACATATGCAAACATCAAGATGAAACACTTACAACATACGTATAAAAACACTTGCATATATATGCAAAATCACAATCTAGTTTTGCAACATCCAAATAACACATACTTGCAATATACGTCTGAAACGAATGAAACATTTGGAACATACACTTCAAACATACATGTATAGCCCATTGCAACATGTGCAACATCCCGATCTACTTTTGCAACATTCTTATGAAACACTTACAACATACCTCTAAAACATCTGAAACATTTGAAATGTACACTTACAACATACATTGTATCTCAGTGCGGCCTCCACCGTTGTCTACATCGGGGCGCCGCAGCTGTAGCAGGAGGTGATGCCAGAGGGATTCTACACTAGGGCCCGACGCTTCTCCTTGCATAGCAACCACAATGGCTAGCTGGCGGCCGAGGGAGCGGTCGCCATGCATGGACGCGGCGGTGCCCGCGCCGTTAGGCGAAGTGGGCCGTAGAGATCAGAAGTAGCGGGGCGGTGCGGTGGAGCGGGCCGCAGAGCAAGAGCAATGGGGCGGTCGATGGAGCAGGAGCGGGCAGGGTCACCGTATGCAGAGCAGAGCGAGGCAGGTCTTTCGTCTCCTTCTCATTTCCTTATCTAACCGGCCCAACGGAAGAGACGGATGTGGATACAGTAACAAAAAAAGAGCGGGCGCGGAGCAGAGGTTTATCTAGCAGACGTCGTTTGCTGTTAGGAACAAGCAACACCATTTCCATTTTGAGTCAGCATCGTATGTATTGAGCAGATGGAGCAGTAGTTGAAGTAGCATGAATGAGTAAAGTCGCAGATTCTAGGAGCATGAGTGGGAATGGAGCCGTTGGAGCCCCACCCGCTCCCCTCTGCTGCTCGTCCGCTCCCTCCAAAAAATCCACTAAATCCTTCAAATTCCTCCCTTAATCTCACTGAAATTCCTCATCCAACTACAGATCCACTCATACCTCAAGCTGATCTACCGTTTGATAGGTCTTTTCCCTCCAAGGCTGTGGTGGGGATGGCGCTTCCCTTTCGGAGGGCAGCCGGCGGCCACTGCTAGCAGAGCCTTCGACGCCTGGTTCCGCCCCGAGCTCGGGGGGTGCTTCGTCCCCGGGCATAGCTCAACATGTCCAGTTCGATGCCTCATCCACGGACTCTTCTGGTGACGAGGCGTCCGATGGCTGCACCTCCCCTTTCTTCGACCCTCTATGGAAGGGGAAGGGCGAGATGCAGGCAACCATGGATGCGTGGCCTCCTCCACGTCGTGGTGCCTTCATGGCTGACGCCCGCCGCCTATCCGCCATGGCCGCTACCGGCCCTGCTCTGGTGTCTACTGCTGCTGCAACGGTTGTTCGGTCGCAGCGCGTGTAGTCCATTGTCGGACCTTCGCTATCCCGGACAGCTGAGTCTGGAGCAGCCAAGCGTCGGTGTCGTCGCAGTCGAGTTCGGCCACATCCCCAACGCCGCCGGGATGGCAAGTCGTCTTCCCGTAGACGCATCCCTGTGCGCCAGCATTTGGGGACTCGTATCGCCCCGCCCGGTGAAGGCGTCACTGCGGTCTCAGGGCAGAGGGCTCCTGTGCACAGGCGGCTTGGCCCCTACCGAAGGGCCTCCTCGCCGGATCCTGATGGGTACGCTTGTCGGCCGGTACGCTTGTCGGCCGAGGCCATCGGCGCTGACGCACGAGGTACCAAAGACGGCCACAGGAAGGCACCAATGCCCCCTCCACCGACGCTGCGCCCGACCTCGTCGTGCCAGCCAGCGGGACGTGCCTTCCTTGGGCTGATCCGTTGACACTGTTTGTTTGGCCTCACGACGTGCTACCTGTTCGCGACGCCACGGATGACCCGATGCTCGAAGAGCTGGTAGCCTCGATCGCCCCCAGCCAGATCGACCCGCAGTTGGTCATCTTGGGGGAGCCTTCGGGTGTGGGGGTACCAGCAGGAGGGTCGCTCCTTCGGGCGCAGCTTTATGGATCGCCTGACTTGACCGCACGTTGCTCCCCCCTAAGTAGGAAGTGGCCACGAACGTCTGTATCGGATTCGGAAGCTATGGAGCTTGAGCTATTGAGGCCCAGTTGTGGGTCATCGACTGACCCAGCACGTTGCTCCTCCCTAACGACGGATTTGCCCCCGTTGTCGCCTGAGCTGGAGATGTCGCAAGTCACGCCACCTCGGGTGGGACAGCATGGCGTTGCGGATCAGGCGGCCGCTTCTACGCCAACGCGGGTTGGCCATCCGGGCATCAACAACGCGGCGCCACCCGTATCGATGGTCGAGTCCCTGTTGGCACAATTGGAGGCGCGGCTATGCATCCCGCTTGAGACCCCGTTGCTCAGCAAGCCGAGGCTGAAAAGGTCCAGGACACCTTCAATGGTGATGTCGGTGCGTCGAAGTGGGAGGCTGGCTGCTAAGACCAAGGCCTCCAACCCGACTGTCCAAGCACAAAATATGCTCAAGCAAAAGCTGGGGATCACAGATATGCCGCAGGGTCCGAACCCTGTGGCTTTGGACAGTATCAAGGCCTTCTTCGTTGTGCCGTTGTCGCCCTCCAAACAAGAGGCCCTTCAGGCGCTCTTCCAGACTTCAATCCGGTTGCCATGGAGCTAAATCTCACTGGCTTCGAGCACGACGCTCTTTAGCCGCTAAGCTCAGGGCCTGCTGGGTTTGGTCCCTATGCTTGATCCTTCTCTTGGTCGCTAAGTATTTTCTTTTGTAAATCATAACTGTGTGATCTCTGTCAGTGTTTAACTCGGTAATCATAAATTATCGTCTCAACTTTAATTTATAAAACTCTCCTCGTGCTTAATGAATACCGTGCCGATGGCAAAGAGAAAACTGGTTTGGCTGGCGATGACCTGGTTGGTAGGAGTACCGAGTACGAGATGGGTCGGTCGGTGCGGTGCCTGACGCGTGGCCAAACCGCCATGCCTTCCCTCTCATCCCTCCCTCACAGCGACACCACACACACGGAATGGACGAAGCGGCACAGCAATCTCCCGCCACGCGCTCGGAAGACGCCTATTATTCCTTTGCTTCACGCATTCCACAACCACCACCTTGCTCATCTCATCCATCCATGAATCATGCATATTCTTTCTTTATGTTATTGCTCGGTCGCTTCCTTACAAATACAAGCTACTTACTTACATGCACACACGCCACAGCACGTCCCAATTCTCCATTTTCTTCGTCTCTAACTGACCATCCATCCATCCATCGTCGTGATCCATCCATCTTCAACAACCAAGGTCGTCCAAGCCCCCTGATCGATATGGCCTCTTCTTCCTCCTCCGCCTCGGTCCGGCAGAGGCCAGCCGCCGCCGCCGCGCCCGGTCAGCAGCAGCAGCCACCACAGCTCCAAGACCAAGCCGACCAAAGCCTCCTCCCGAACCAAGACTCCTCCGGCTCCCGGCCTCCTCCTCCTCAAACGTCGGCGCTGTCCCAGGCGCTAGCCTCGACAGCGAACCTAGCCAACCTCCTCCCCACCGGCACGCTTCTCGCCTTCAACCTCCTCGCGCCAACCTTCACGAACCACGGCGCGTGCGACGCGACGACATCCCTCCTCACCCGGGCGCTCCTCGCCATCCTCGCCGTCGCCAGCGCGCTGGCCTGCTTCACCGACTCCCTCAAGTCCCCGCACGACGGCCGCGTCTACTACGGCGTCGCCACCCGCACCGGCCTCTGGCTCATCGACTACCCGCCCGACGCGCCGCCACTTCCGACCAAGAACTACAGGCTCGCGTTCCTCGACTTCGTGCACGCCGCGCTGTCCGCCGCCGTGTTCGGGGTCGTCGCCGCCAGGGACAGGGACGTCGTCGCGTGCCTGTGGGGCCCCGCTCCAGGCAGGGAGACCCAGGAGCTCATCGACGTCCTGCCGCTTGGTGTCGGCGTGCTCTGTAGCCTCCTCTTCGTCGCCTTGCCCACCAGACGCCACGGCATCGGATACCCCGTGGTTGCCAACGGCGCCGCCGCCGCCGCCGCCTCGTCTTAATTAATTTCTTTATTACTATTGTATGTATACTGTATATAATACTCCTATTTGGGTTGAGAGGGAAAAAAGAGAGGGAGTCATCATATATATACTCATACCACACACACACTCAACTGCTGATTAATTGTTCATCATTATCACCACTACTATATATATACATTTATTTAATTTGATTTGATTTTGAAGACTTGATGTCAAAATTATTATATTCCATCCAAAGTTGAAAGTGCAGAGCCTTCGTTGCTCAAAAAAGTGTGCATGGATCGGATGCACCGCAATGTCTGCTGAGGCCCTGTTTAGATTCTAAAAATTTTCACCTCAAAGTGTCACATCGAATCTTGCGGTACATACATGGAGTACTAAATGTAGACGAAAAACAAAACTAATTGTACAGTTGGGTGAGAAATCGCGAGACGAAACTTTCGAACCTAATTAATCTATAATTAGACACTAATTACCAAACACAAACGAAAGTGCTACAATAGCCAAAACCAAAAATTTTTGCCAACTAAGCGCGCCCTAAATTAAACTCGATGGATGCCTTGCCGTTCTGAATATTTCGCGCTGACTGCTGTTGGTCGTCGCGGCAGGGGGGGGGGGGGGGGGGGGGGGGCGGAAACAAGTGGTGGTTCATGAACAGGACAGCCGAATTCTCGAGAGAGCTTCTCGGCTGCGTGAAATGCACTACTGCGTTGCGTGTTGTAATTGTAAATCCATGAATAGTTGGCCTTGTTTCAAGGAAAGGATCTTGTGACAGCCTGTATGTTTGACAAGAGTGCGCAAGTCTTCGCAATTTGCTTTTAAGTGATGTTGCAGTGGATTTATAAACTGTAGCGTAAAAGGCTAACCCTGCTAGTTAGTCGTAACTCGTAACGAGTCCCGCGGTGGTTCATTTTTGTAGGAAAAATGTTATCGATCTTCTCTGCTCAAAAAAGTCTGCCCTACCCTTTTTGGTCGCCTTGAGACTGTTTCCAATAACGCGACCCATCCCCAAAATTGCGTCGCGCACAGTGTTTTGACCGCGAAAAACAAGCTCCAACGGAGTAGGCAAACACAGCACGCATTTTGCGTCGGAGGCTACGCGGAAGGCAAAAAAGCGTCCTCCCTCCGCGTCTTTGCGTCTCCGCCAGGCCCACCACCACGAGCACCACGAGGAAGGGGACGACCGGAGCTCAACACGGCGGCCTCGCGGCAGCTCCGCCTCGCCGCGGCCAGCATCGAGGGGGGCTCCGCATCGCCGTCCCAGATCCGCGCCGCGCCCCCACCGCCGACCCGGATCTGGGGAGGGCCACCATGGCCGGGTGCCTTGCCCGCTCGCAGGCGCGAGATGAGAGAGGCGCGCTGCAGCACCGTCGCCATGTCCGCCGCCGCAGGAGGATGCGCGCCGCCGGTGCGGAGAGGAGCCGCCCGCCTTGGCTGCCTTGCCGGATCTGGACCCGCTCCCCTGCCGCCGGTGATGAGCAGCGTCGCGTGGGGGCGGAGGTGCTCGCTGGCGCTCGCCCAGCGCTCGCCGGAACGCCGGACGCGACGTCGGGCGCGAGCTCCGTCGGGGAAGAAGAAGGAGAGGGAGGGGGGCCGGATCCGGGCGCGGACGCGAGCTCCGCCGCGCGCGGGCGCGAGCTCCGCCGGACGCGAGCTCCGTCGGGCGCGAGCTCCGTCGGGGAAGAAGGAGAGGGAGGGGGGCCGGATCCGGGCGCGGGCGTGAGCTCGGCCGGGGGAGGAGGCCCCGTCCCCGCGCCGCGCTCCTGGGCGCGAGATCTGCCGGCGTCGAGGACGGCCCGCGCGGCCGCGGGGTTGGACGGGGTGCTCGGGGCGGCGCTCCTGGGCGCGGCCGCGTGGATTTGGGTCTACCTGTCTGTTGGAGCGGAGACATGTAGGTCGTGACGTTTTTTTTACTGTAGACGACCTATAACAGCGAAATGGGTATCGTATTTGGGTCCTTCGTTGGAGTCAGTCTGAGTACGTTTTCGTAGAAATTCACCAGAAAACAAGGCGCGGCATCGTTGGAGCAACCAGCTGGCAAGTCCTTTGTTTGTGGATGGATTTGATGTTTTGGAATAGTGTCTTACTTGGAACAACTGGGGCATCGGGTCCCCAAAAGGCTCAACTTAGATGATCTTCAAACATTGGTTCTGCATCGTCGGGTACTTTCCAACATATATCATGTACTTCTCTATATTGAGATGTGGTCTAGGTCTTGCATAATGCTAAATTGCAGAAATGAAAGTTCAGGATTTTAGGTTGTGGCATGGCAAATTTTAGAAACACATGTTCTCAGTTACAGATTATGTACATGATAACCAAAATTTTAGAATCACATATTCAAAATGCAAGAAGCCACATTTAGTTTACGTTGTGATTGACGAACATAAGGGTTGCGACCTGCAGAGCATGGACTATACTGAAACTAATATTATAGAAAAAGAATATTTGGTGTGAATAAAAGTTTCCATGGAGAACACAACAGCATACAGTCTTATCGTTTCGTCGTAAACGATCGTGGATTATTTACTGCTGGCTGGTTTGGTGTGAGAGGAAAATACTGTTCCAGCTTATAATCCACGATCATATACGAGCAAGCGAACGTGCTAATACTCTTTGGTAATCCCCATGATACACAGATGTGCATTTGGTAGTTGCATTCCTTGTAATAGGAATAGAAATTCATATAGTCCTATGCATTTTGAAAAAGTAGTGGAACTGAGTGTTCATAGCTACTTGTACCAGATAATCCGTACTTTTCAGCTTATTTTTTTTTCAGCCGGAACAATGTTTTTCTCTCACAACAAATTAATCGGAACAATGTTTCGGCTTGTTTTTTCAGCGAAGCGAACGGGACTAATGTTAAGTCGTTCAAAGTAGGCTCTAGCTGGCGTCCCCTGGGATGGCTGCTAAGAGGATGAAAATATAATAAATACAGCATGAAGGCATTTTTTCTTTATTTTTCTGGGCATGTGTCCTTTTGCTTAGTTTGCTTCCTTTTCTTCACAAATGTATAACAACATCCTCTGAATTGATTTAGATGGTATAATCAAGGATTTCCATATGCTCATTAAAGCTAGTACTATACAGTATTGGTGAACAGAGTATCTGATCAGTGTATGGAAAAGCTAGTCCTGGTGAACACAGGAACACAGGAAAAGCTAGTCCTGGTGAACAGAAATTAGGGACGATCACTGAAATGGAAAAGCACCTGATCAATGAGATCATCACCGAGCTGTTTTGTGCCTGATCCAGTGATACCTATACAGGGATACAAAGCTTTAACACTCCCAAATGTTGGAGTGAAACAGATTAGGTGCATAGACTTTCTAAATCAGAAAATGCCACATAACCAACATATAGCCAATAAACAGGATATGCATTTCAGTGATCGTCCCTAATTTCTCTTTGCTGATTGCCACGGTGTGCCATTACCTGAATACAAATAGCTTCGAGCAAGTCAGGTCCATTACGGCATTACCTGAAAGCTTCTTGGTCGACACAGCCCCGTAGGGCCTGCAGCGATGAGAGAGGGTTACAGGAGGCATCGACGACGTTGCTCTTGAGGTGGACCGCAGTGGGCAACTGGGGGTGCGACCATCCCGGAGGAGGAGGGGAGGGAGCAGCGTTGACAGTAACCATCGTTGTGTCGAACGGTGCTGATGATGGCCGCGGCCTGCTCCGGGGCTGTCCCTCCACGCGAAGATCTCAGGGCACGACGATCCTGGAAAGGGGGATGAAGTGGCGGCGGTGACCTCCGGGGCCTCGAGCAGCGCTAGTGGCTGCTTCGCCGCTTGACCGCACCCGGCTCGCTGGGGCATACGCGTGACGCGGTGCCTCGCAGGGAGCCCCGCAGCCGCAGGAGCCGGTGGCCGGTGGCCCGCCGCCCGCGCAGCCGCCCTCTCCCCTCGAGCGAACAAGCCGACGCGCTGGATGGTTCTAGAGGTTTTGGGGTCAGAGAACCGGATTGGACGGCTGGACCATAGTTTGGCATGTGAATCGGACGGCCAGGAAAATGCAGCGACGTGGCCCAATCTCTTGCTCGAGCTTGGCCCTGATTTCGTCGGATAGAGATTCCAGATGGTTTGAGCTGGTTTTTAAATTAAAGTGCCATGATCCTATAGCTTGTTCCAGTATCGTCTTATTATGTGTAATAATGAACTAATGATGCGGTCGTGTCATTGAATTTATTGACTAATTGATTCCCCTTTACTCTCTGGTAATGTAAGGTGGCATCTGGCTTAGAAAGAAACAGATAAATGAGATAGCATCATACGCCTTTTTAAACGGCCAATTGCCATTAGGTCACTCCCAACGCCGGCTAAGGCCCGTTCGGATTACCCCATATTTGGTTTGTTCGGCTTGTTTTTTTAGTCGAAACAGTATTTTTCTCTCACAACAATTCAGTCGGAACAATGTTTTTCAGCCAGTTTCAGCCAAGATTCAGCAAGCCGAACAGGGCCTAACAAGTGTGTTAGCTTGAACAAAAAGCATGAATACACCTAGGCACGGAAGGTCCTGGACTCCCAATCCCTCAATGCAAACTACCACAAGCCTAATCCACCTGCTGCCAGTACTAGGGCCCAGTACACTGACGTCTCCTACTTTTCTTCAGTATTTTCTGACGCTTTACAGAGCAAAGACACCATCCAGCAGCATCACAACGCGCTTCTACCTGCTGCCTCCAACTTTTGTCAGATGGATGCAGGAGACTCTGACGCGTTGTGGAGCTACACTTCACGGTGACATGGACAACCAAAGCGGACGTGGCCCCACGCCTGTGGGGCAGTACTCCACGCTGTTGCGTTGGAGAAGCCCTCAACAACGTCGTGGGTGAAATCGTGTCGTGGCAAAGTCACTATCGCATTATCAGCATATTAAAGTTCCCTTTTAAACGTGCCATGTCGTTTTCTCTTTGCTAGTACAAAAATAAGAACCAGTTCTAACTATTTCTCTTTGAGAACTCAAAACATTCGTATTATTTAGCAGTGATTCTGTTGAGAAGGTGAAAAGTTTCGTGGCGCCAATCGTTTAGTAGACGTATTTGAGAAAATAATTCGTGTTATTTGGGCTGGGCTGCTTTTCTACTCCTACGTGTCGTTTCTTAATAGCGGGGTGAACTGGGCAGATCGACTGTGAAATGTGGCCCGTGTTGACATTCATGTGGACCGTTAAGATGACTGAAAGATTCCCTATAATTTTCAGCAAAACCAAAACTCTTGATTCTAAAAAAAAAAAGAAAAACCAAAACTCTTTGATTTTTTTTGCTGGAGGGACGCACTGCACGGCACTTCCTCCGTCCCAAATAAATGCAAACAAATTTAAGTTTGACCAAACCTATAAAAAAATACTAAAATTTATGATATCAAATAATCATCGTTAGGTTAATCACAATATATATTTTCATACTAATCCTATTTGGATCTAAGGAGAATTAATTAGCTAGTAATAATAATTAGTTATTTGGATCAAACAGGTCTACCTAATTGTTAGCTTTATACTCAACTAACAATAACAACTATGTTACTAGTTGAACCAAAGTAGCTAATAACAACTAATAATAGTTGCGGCCTATTAGCTAGCATAGAGCAACTCCAACAGTTTGGCTAAAATTACTAGCCAAATTTCATAGTTAGCCATTTTGTAAAATAGAAAACTTCTAAAAAAAGAAGAGGTATGCAAGAGCCTTGCTATTTCTTATCTTCATATAGCTAGCACTCATGGTTGGTTTTATATGGCTACCTAAAATAAAGGGATAGCCAACTTTCTATTTTACAAAACTAGATAGCATATCTGTTGGACTCTACTTTTTGTTATACAAATTTTAAAATAGCCTAAAAAACAAGAACGAGTTGTTGGGGTTGCTCTAACTATTTTGAGCTAATGGATCCAAACAAACACTTAGAGATACAAATGTTAATACTACTTTTTCTACAAATCTAGTCAAACTTGAGATCATTCGACTTCTCAAGGTACGAGATGTATATTTATTTTGAGACAAATGGAGTATGCCAGTTTCTCATTGCCCAGTACTACACCTAGAGATGGCACCATGTACCTAAAACCCTAAATCTGTTGGATTTTTTTACTATTTATATTTTTTTGAAACTGGAAATAATTTCCATTACTCATCGATCACACCAAATCGTCGGACACCAAACCTCTCTAAACACATGAGGGACCTCATCCCAAGTGGTGAAAAGTATAAGCATACGCCAGTTTTTCTAATTGCAAGTTTGTTAATAGGCGAAAAGTCATATCATGCGAGCTTGCATGCGTGGTTTTGGGGTTTAGTACACACACCTATAATCATAGATTTTTGAAAAGTCCATCGTAGTAGAGCAGCTCATATTAAATTGTAATACTCTTAATTTCTCAACTAGACTAGTCTATTTAGAGGCGTATATAAAATGACCTGCCCATCTAAAAAGCATAACCTAGCCCACTACAGCTGTGGTTGCTTGATTTCGAAAATGCTTGGTGAGTGGTGCTGGTGTTGCTGCAGCCACAGCGTTGGTGCAACAAGCACTACCAATCGCAGCCAGTCTCAACGAAGGACGCCACGGGGCGTGCCACTACACTATGGGCCCTACATAGGATGGCCCACACGTCAGTGGCTCCCTCACCATTCCTAAACATTCGTAGCTTTTCACTATAACCGGCAGGGAAAAGGGCATACATTTCTTTTTTCTTCATCTTCAAAAAGGGAAAGAAAAAGCATTCACGGAAACTTGTCGTAGAAGCAAGCAAAATACTTGGCCACTACACTGCCAGTTTTTTTTTTTGTGTGGATGGCCACTGCCAGCTGGGTCCAGCCCAGGTTGGACCTGCCTGATAAGCCGCAGCCCAAATCCAAGTAGCACCGCAGCCTGGCCCGACCGATCTTTTGGAAGCGAACCGACCTAGCTCCTCGCGCACGGCGCCTCCATCCGTCAAACCACAACCCACGCGCCTCCCCTCGCCTTCGCCTCGCCTCGCCTCGCCTCCGGGATCTCGTCCTCCCCACCCCCTCGGGCCAAGGAATCGTTCCCCTCCGGCGACCTCCCTCCCTCCGTTCCGTCTCGGGTGAGTCTACACGCACCGCACCGGATCCTTCTCCGACCGGATCCGCCATCGATTTTGGTCGCGCGCCAGTCAATCGGCGGATGCGGTTTGAATCTAATGGCCGGATCTACGCCGCCTTGCCGCTGCTTTGTTTGTTTTCCCCGACGGCCGCCCAGATCCTCCTCGCCTGACCTCTCCTTTCTCGTTTTCAGGCCTTCCTCTGTATCACCAGCAAAGCAAAGGATCGGATTCAGGCCTTCCTCTGTATCACCAGCAAAGCTAAGGATCGGAGGCTCCTCCATCCAGGGCAGCAAGGTAACCTAGCTTCTTCTGTATCTGTCTATGCTATATGCTATGCTCTAGGTTGGGATTAGTTCTGAGCTGCAAATTCTGTCCTTTTGTTGTTTACTTCAATCTTGAACGAAATCAAAAGAAAGGGAATAAGGGATACACTGAGAAGTATATATCTAGTATATGTAGAAAGGCATGTATTGTAGCATTAGAAACAATTTATCATTTCTAGACGGAGACTCTTGCCTTGATATTCTTGCAATCAAGTAAACATGCCTGTTGTCTTTCTTTTTTTGATGAATGAATGAATACATATAAGCTGCTTGCTACCCTCCAAGATTCAGACTCTTGTCCCATGTATGCTTGCTGTTGTTCTGAAATTGCTACTAGTTGAAGTGTTCGAAATCTGAACCTTGTGAATCATTCAAAACAAACAAGTGGTCTAAGTTTTATAGTACTAAGATATGTGGGAACAATTAGTCGTTACATCCACGAAGTTTTGTATGCTATTGGAGATCTGCATGGAGAGATGATTTGGCCACCGTCCCTTAGGCCCACCCTAAAATTGCAAACAGCCAAAGGTTCAACCTGTACCTATATCCTTCCAAACTTAGACGTGTCATACATATAATAATGCAAGAATAAGGGTTTTTTAGTTGACCATGAAATTGGTATCGCATATGGAAATATATAGCTTTGGTAAAAAAGCAGACATCTGGCTGTTTGGTCTATTATTTTATCTACAGCAAACTTGGTGATGATGTCTGTTTCCGGTGACTTCCATATATAACCTACTACATATGTTTTACTTATTCTTTTGTGCCGCATCTTTCTATACCAGTCTGCTATTCATTGTATGCGTGCCTCTTCCCATTGCTCGTTGAGCATTGACGCAAAATGGTTATGCACAATGATGTGATGCAGCACACCGTGCTACATTTTAAGTGATCAGACCTTCATTTGTATTTATCTATTTTTGCATGGAATGGAATATTTAAATTGTCAATAACAGCCCTATCACTTTTAATTCCAGCTCACTCTGAACATTGGAGTAGAGCAAGGTGCTTGTTCAAAAGTGTGAATTGCATGGAGATGGGAATGACTCCTGAAGTAATGTATGGACAAAATGTATTTGTTCCTGCTACTGCAAATCCCTACCAATATGGTTATGCAGGTAAAAGGAAATGTCCTATCTTTGTATTATGCCTGTCCTTGGTGCTTCCCTCCTTTCAGTATTTCATCTGATGGTAACCAATTTGTCAAATGCAGAAGTTGGATCACCGATGGAATGGTATAACCACCCGAGCTCTTTAGGATATGATGGCCAAGATATTTACTATCCGGTTAGTATATACAATATAAAAGACTTGATACTTAATTGGGGCCCTTTACAGTCATGTGTTTTAATATGTTCATTCCTTTCGGGTTGTTTGCAGGCTGAAGGCATGCAATGCTTATACTACGCAGCCCCAGACAATGGATCCATGCATCCTACCTACAGTCCTTACCCTTCTGATCCTTCTTTCGTACCCGATGGCTCATTTATGCCTCAGGAGTATGTTGCTGACCCTGCTAACTCCACATGCCAAATAGCCCCGACAGCCTATTACATTCCAGCTGTTCTTCCTTATGCACAAGATAATGTCCCGGGAAGCGCAACCACACCTCTTCACTCCCCCAATGTTGCATTTCTTCCTGGCATACCAGGTTATGCTGCAACATCTGCAAATGCAGCATTTCCTTTAATTGCTCCCGTCACCACAAAAAGCGACATTGTTATGCATCCACCTGTACAGTCTACTATTGTACCTTCAAAGCAGTTCCAGGACCATGCAAAACCACCAAAGGTTCAACTGCACAATTCGGTTCCACAGAAGCAAGAGTTGCCGGATAGATGCATGGTGCCTGCTAAACTCCCTCATGCTTCTCAGGTAGGCAAATTTATAAGTCATTACTGATCGGCCTTTCTTTTGTCAAGTTACAGTGTATTTGTTATTAATTCTTATCTATAGAAGGAATTATTAACTTTCCTGAACCACTGTAAGATTCGCCTTTTCGGGTAGGACCTGTATTATGCCACCTCCACATGATAATCTGATCCCTCATGAACATGTTCACACCATTGTAATCAAAGTTAACTTTTTAGTAGAATGTTTATTAGGTAACTTCATTCACTCAATGTATCACACCACTCGATGTCTGGTCTTCATGCTGAAGTTTTTTCCAGGATTGCTTCGGGTGGGGTACTGCCGTAGTTCATTAAAACACCTTTAGCAAGGAACCTAAGTTTTGGAAGTCGTTCAGAAGTTAACTTTCAGTAACTTATAAGGGGCATTACCTTTTTGTTTTTGGGATTACTTTTAGAATGAACTCTGAAATTATAAACACATATTCCATCCATCAATGTTTTGGACATGATTATGTTTTTTTTTTTTTGGAGAGGGGGGGGGGGGGGGGGGGGGGTGTTGGTCTTGTTTTACCTAAACCCAAAGGGTAGTCAAGTTGCCCTTGTGACAGGTTTTCCTATTTCTATGCTGTACTGTGGGTCTTAATTGAGTTGGGGGGGGGGGGGGGGGGGGGGGCGTTCTTTAGCAAACTGTAGTTTGCTTCTATAGTGGTGAGCCGATGCATGGTATATAAATATTGTACTGATTTTTTATTGCTTTACTTGTAGTAAGCTGTGTGTCATCGGTCCCCAACTGACGTGTCTTGTTTATGACAGGTATCAGCACATTTGTCTGGAAACAATTGCCTTGGATGTGCTGCTGGATCTGATCTTCAGAAGTGGGCTGCTGCTGAGAAATTCCAGCCATCTTCAAAGTCAAGTGGTCATCTAAATGGTACTGGCCAAAAAGTGCAAAGCGTAGTTGATTCTGAGAAACCAAGCAATCAGAGCTCTGCCATAGTTGTGAAATCTTACACATCAAGGCTCCCTGTCGGTAATCCGGATGGGACAATCATTATAAGAACCGACCAGTACAACAGAGATGATCTCCGAATTGACTATACGTATGCAAAGTTCTTTGTTATCAAGTCAATTGGTGAGGCAGATGTGCACAAATCGATAAAGTATGGTGTATGGTCAAGTTCCTCCAATGGAAACAGCAAGCTAGATAGTGCATTCAGGGATGCTGACAGGATATCAAGGAGGCATTCTACTAAATGTCCAGTTTTCTTGTTCTTCTCTGTGAGTATTGATTTATTGAATATCCATAACATTTATCGTGCTTGAAGTTCAACAATTGACTTCTTTTATTATGTTTATCAGGTCAATGGTAGTGGGCACTTCTGTGGCATGGCTGAGATGGTTGGACCTGTTGATTTTCACAAGGACATGGACTTCTGGTGTCAGGATAAATGGACCGGATGCTTTCCTGTGAGATGGCACATCGTTAAAGATATACAAAATTGTTCTTTGCAGCATATCACACTGCAGAATAATGAAAACAAGCCTGTGACACACAGCAGAGATACACAGGAAGTAAGTGTGCCATGCCCTGTTTTGCGTTGAATTTGTTTCAGTACTGTTAAATTGTTTGATTTCAGTAAGTAGTTTATTTCTCTTGAGCATTTCCGTAGTCAGCTGCCGTAATAACTTTGCTCTCATATGAATGTGGAGACCTCGTGTCATGATCTGTCGCAATGTCTCATTTGCAGATACCATACCTCCCTGGAATATCTATGATCGAGATCTTCAAAAACATCAAAGCGAGGTTCTTCCTGTTTGATGATTTTATGAGATATGAGGCAGAAGAGGCGCAAAAGAAGACACACAGAAGGTGCAAGCTGAGTTACAATGCTCCAGATTTTGTACCTGTCGCACAGCGTACAAAAGATGCTTCTGACACTCAGCAGACAAAATCCAGCAGCGTGCTGGTAGACAAAACATCTGAGATACAAAATGTGGCCGAGAAACCGCATGATGCTAAGGTGATCAAACCTCAGGAACCGTGCGTCTCTGAAAACCAGGCCAATGAGGCTGAGAAAGAGAATGGAGTACAGGAAAGTCATTGCAGTGGCAATCAGAGCCAAGAGGATGCAGCGAAAGCTGTAACTAACCATCCACCAGCTTCAAGCTTGAAGGCAGGTGCGGAGGGGAAACAGCAGTACTGGAAGAAGGTCGAAAATCCAAAGCAGCATGCAGACAGCGGTGCTGCCCAGGGCTCACTGAAAGCACCTGAAAAGCAGCTAAATGGAGTTAGTGGCTCTGCAAGCGCAGTTCCAGAGGGTGGCGAGGAGCAGAGGGTCACTGCCAAACTTGGTTATCTCAAAATCAGTTCCAAGGCAGTGGAGTCTGACCGTAAGACTAACACAGTTGGTGTGGAGAAGCGGCTAAATGGAGTCAGTGGCTCTGCGAGTGCTGTTCCAGAGGGTGGCGAGGAGCAGAGGGTCGCTGCCAAACTTGGTTCCCTCAAAATCGGTTCCAAGGCAGTGGAGGCTGACCGTAAGACTAACACAGTTGGTGTGGTGACAATTGGTTCGATGCCGGTCCGGGTTGACAGTTGTGACGTCTAGTGGCCAGCAGGAGCTTTTGTTTTTGGCTTCACAATTTTTTGACCTTCTGGGTTATGATCTTTGGTGCCCAAGGCTTCTATTTTCCTTTCTTTTGGTAGAATGCCTGTCCTGGTTGGTGGTTCCTAGCTTCTATGTCATCAAAAAAGGAAAAAAAAAAAGATGAATAGTTAGGCTCTAGTTTCGTTGGGTGAAAAAGCTAGTTTTGCAGGCAGCATTCTGGTGGTGGTGGCTTCTTTTGTGGAAAAGAAAGAAGAGAGACTAAGATGTGTTCGTTTTAATGACATTATTAAGAAAGAAAAAAAAGAGGAGATTAGTAAACCTGGACTGTGATTTCTTGCTTGCGATCTTCCCTGCTTGTTTTCCTTGTCCTTGTGCCAGGATCTTATGGGCGTTGCCCGGAAATCAGATCCGTCAATGCTTGATAGTTTGTTGTATATGTGATGTGATCATATAAGGTGGCTTATTTTTCTTTGTAATGTTATTAAACTCTGTGACTTGCTAGAAAGCATTGTTGAAAGTAGGATCGGATTTTTGCGCAGATTGATTGGAGTAGTGTGGTTTTGACTACAAGGATGCTGGCCATGACAGTTACCTTTCCAGATTTTGGACATGTCGGTCCAAACGAGCAGGAATGAGTCGGTCGTCCTCTCTGCATCTCATCTGTTGGGCCACTTGAAGGCCGGCCAGCCGGCCACCGGCGTGCATTTTCACGGAGGTGATGCATGGAGATTTTGTGGAATAAAAAGAGCGTTATATTAGTTGCTAGTATAGTATATAAAGAGAGTTTTTTTTGGAATAAAAAGAGCGTTATATTAGTTTCTACATCAAATTTCGGTGACCATTTTTTGATTTCTTATCGTTTGGCACACTATTCTTCTCTGTTGTCGGTGCTCTGCTGAAGGAAGGACATCATAGTAATGGATGGATGCCCAGATTGTTTGGTTTGCCTGGAACTTGTGGTGATCCAGATCCACCCAATTGCCATCACAATTCACAGGGTGGTAACTACTGCTGTGAATTTCTCTAGTCGGGTGGCTGCTAAAAACTGCAGGACTCGCCAAAGGTAGTGCAAGGAACCTTTGGTCTTGATTAAAGCAGCAGAAGAACATGTGTGTGTTTGTGATTCGCCATCGGTACTCCCTGCCTGCAAGTTGGTCTTTAAGGGCTTCCCCAACGCAAGGACGAGGTGTACTGCTCTAGGCTCCACGTTGCCACGAAACATCCATGTCAAGGAGACTAGTAGCCTCGCAGGCATGTAGAGTGGCCTGTAGAGGAAGTAGTGGTATCGTCGGTCAAAAGCATGGAGCTACTGTCCATGTCAAGGAGACTAGTGGCCTGAGGCCGTGTTTAGTTCCAAAAAGTTTTTCAATAAAATGTTACAGTAGTCATCACATCAAATTTTGTGATACGTGCATGAAGCATTAAATATAGATGAAAAAAAAACTAATTACATAGTTTGGTTGGAAATCGTGAGACGAACGTTTTAAGCCTAATTAGTCCATAATTGAATACTAATTGCCAAATTAAAACGAAACAGTAGCCAAAATCTCAAACTGCACCCGACTAAACACAGACTCATATGTGTCTTGGGAGTGTGGTCTATGGGAAGAAAAGTACGGTGGACAGATGGATGGGACTTGGCTAGATAACACAGCTTCCTACGTGTAGTGGTCCTTTAGCCCAGGGCCAACCGCAGGTGCTGCCTAATCTGATGCGCGCTGTCTGCATAATAGAATGGCAGTGGTGAGTGGTGGCATCCATGGATGTGGATGATGCCATCCTCTCTTGACTGGAGCTGAGCTGAGCTAGTTACTCTGCTACTTTGGCTTTGGGGATTCAGATTCCTCGTCGTGTATGAGGTATTAGTACATGATTTATCTCCTTAATAAAAAACGTGTGAAGTCACGTTCCCAAAAAAAAATTTAGTACATGATTTATTAAGGTATGGAATACTTAAAACGTGAATGTCTGCAACACAAATGTCCAATGGTAGAGCTTTTTCTTGCTACGAGGCTCTGCCACGCTTGATCAAAAGCATGGGAACGTTGAAATGGGAGGGAGTGAGGGACCAGAGCAACACAAAGAAGTAGGGAGGAGGAACAAGATGCTGAAATCTCGGTTCCAGGTGCCCCATGGACGCATGTGACGACATGCCTCCTTTTTTTGTTGCTTGGCTTTCATCCATCTATGATTTATCCCCACAAATATAATCCTCTTGAGGCTTGAGCTGCGTCGGCATGCTAGCAGGGCATGGCCAGGCCATGTTACCTCACTGCACTGTTGCTATCGCATTGGATCCGGTCTCGTTCGCTGGTCTAAAACTTGACTGAAAAATACTGTTCCAGCTAAATGGTTGCGAGAGAAAAAACTGTTCTGAAAAAAAAAAAGGAAAAAAAATTGGATGCGCGATGGGCTCGTTCCGTCTCGGGTGCGCCCCTCCGGCTGATGGACGCCGCGTGTCACCTGTTGTAATCAAAGGGTCAGCACGCGAGGCGCACGTCGCTGGCTCCCCTCGGCTCCGCGCGTACACATCAGGCTCCTCAGCTCAAGCGTGAGCGCGGCTTCTCCTCGAGTACAGGCTACCCGACGCTCACAGGTGGAGGCGGCGGCCCACGGCAGAGGCGACGGCGGGCTCGCGGCCACGCCAAGCAGCAGCAGATCATCCACCGCCGTGCAACACCGACCTGGCCTGCCGCCGTGGAGACTGCACGCATCTTTTCAGAGGAGGAGGCGAAGGCGGCAGCGACAGCAGTGGTTCCGCCGCCGTGCAGCACATCAGCATGTCGTCGAATGCGTCCACGAGCAGGCGCCCTTGCGGAGGAGGACGTGCCGACGCCGTCCATGGCCTCATCCTCGCAGGAAGCAGGGCACGCCGCCCTTTCGGCAAAGAAGTTCAGTGCCCTCGCAGGAAACTCGGTCTGTTGCGACTCCCATATCGGCCCGGCAACCGTCCAGCGTCATGGACTCCGGTCGAATCAGCAAGGCACTCGGCGTGGTGCTGCGAGCCGAGCCGCGAACGAGAGCGTTGCTAGCCAGAGCCAGACGTCCGCGAGCGCTTCGTACGAGCCACCCCTCCCGCGAGCGTTTGATTTGTTTCCTCGCCACGTGTCATTGATCGAGCGGAGGGGCGCATGGCCGGGTCAATAAGCCCATGGCGCATCCAATTTTTTTCCGAAAAAAAGCCTAACAAACTGAATATAAGATAAGCCGAAAGGGCCTAGCTTAAATTAGCTGCTGCTTTCCTTCAAATCTCACTTCCAAAGAACCAAATGGTCCATACGGATACAGCAGCTGTTACTGTTACATGCATTGGGTGATCAGCTCAGCTGAGCCAAAGCCAATACAATGCGTAGCATGCGTCCAGGAAAGAAGATGCTGAGATACACCTTCTCCCTCCATTCCATCTCCATGTGATCTCTTCTTTTGACTCTGTCTGTTTTTCTTCCTCCTATACAGGACGACCACATAACTTCCGCTGCTGGAGCCACCGTCCAGTGACCACGGGCTGCTCTCCGGGCTTGTCGGCAAAGCGCAAACGAAAATTTTCTTTATATATATATTGTAGAGAACTATTATATTTTTTAGATAAATATTTTTGTACAATATAAGAATTGTCCGGGTCCTACAAATTTCTGACTTCGCCACGTCAATGTCTCGGTCTCGGTGAAATAAATAAATGCCGCCGTACGCCTCAGCCGCATCTCGGTCGACATGCACGCCGGTGGTTCAAGTGGCCCGACAGATGAGACGATGCTGCGACTGCAGAGAGGGCGACCAACTCGTTTGGACCGACATGTCCAACACATCTGTAAAGAAGAGTCCTGTACAGCTTATAAACTGTTTACGATCAAAATAAGCTAAAATCAATAGCCAAACGCTACGTTTTTCAGCAGCTTATTCTAGCCACGTTTATTCCCACAGCTTTTATTTGTACTAAAAAAAACAGAAACTTGATCAAACCAGGTTATTTTAACCATCGCTTTTACTCTATTTGTGCAGCTTATTTAAGAAGCGCTTCTCAGATAAGCTAGACCAAACAGGGCCATAGGTTGTTCTCTAGCTTTGCCATGACATGTAGCTTTCTCTTGAGCTCACGCATGGCAAGCTCTAGGGCTAGCTAGACACGATGTGTTGGTGCCCGCTCCAAACATGGCCTTGATGATCCATCAAAATCACTCGATGCCTAAGACACCATCGAACAATGAAATGCACATCATAAAAAAATACAGGGGCATATATATTGATATTGATATTGACTTAGTTTTATTCTAAGTCAAACTCGTGAACTTTAATTAAGTTACAAAAAGTACATATATTAAAATCTAAATAAATGCACATGCTTCAATGGTAGATTTAGCGAAAATATTTAACATTGTACTCCCTCCGTCCCATTGAGTTTGTCGCTCGGGAACCGGGATTGTGAGGGGGGCACGGTTTTTCAACGACAAACTCAATGGGACGGAGGGAGTAGATGTTTATACACTTTTATTTGAACTTGGTCTAAATTATATAAGTTTGGTTTAGAACAAAACTTACAACCTAAATATTAGAACTGAGAAAGTATTGATCCCACTAGTACTCAATAGCTCCTCAAGCAATAACAGAACATCGATGAAATATGTGCTGTGTCAACAATGTAACGCTTTTTCTCGAGTTGACACCGATTCAACAAATTCTTGTTATCAACACCTTGTCAAGTTTTCATGACAAGAATAGGGCCTTCAAATCTGACAAGTTAGAACAGTCAACAATTGCCATTGGGAAATGCTTTTGATGGTTGACTGACACCAGTTTCAACAGGTAACTTGTTATCATCTTTCCATAGTCTAACTCCTAGTGTCCTTTGAAACCCATCACAAAAAATTGACAACAGATTGCTTAATGTTTTTACATTGCTTCTAATTCTTGCAATCAACACATGTGTAGTATACAAATCCATCACCCCCCATAACCACAGGCGGAGCTACATGCAGGCCAAATAGTGCCATGGCCCCTCCTTTCTTTGAAAAATCCATTAAGTAGCTATTAAACTAGTGATTAAAATTAATAAGTATGCATATTAAGTAAGAAATTAGTCCTGATGGCTCCCTCTTGTTTCATCATCAAGCTCCACCGTTGCCCATAACTATTTGTGTTATACGCGCCTCAGAGGCATTCACTATAGAATGTTCTACGCTATTCACAAACTTAGGACTTCTATGCTTCAAAGTGTACATCCATGTATACTCAATTCAAAATTTGAATTATAAATTAAACATGTATGGCATTTGATAAAATTGAAACTCTATAGTTAAGCACAAATATGGGAGATATTATTTCAAAATTTTAAGTGGGATCTTGTGTTCCTACCATGGTTTTGAAGTCTAATTGTGATTTTCCCTCATTCACTAACATTGTGATTTTGCCCCTGCTTTTTCAAAACCAAGGCAAAGTTTATCCATGCTCCGTTTAGAGGAGTTAATAGTGTCAATTCAACTAAAAAATACTAATTTTCCCTTGAATTTTCTCCTATGTATAGGAATTTTTCTAATGGGAAGGAGTGCACCCTATCAAAGAACTTCTAATAAAAATATTGTGAAAGCATGTATGAAGACATGTGAAACCGACGAACCATGTCATAGAGGCGGTGGAAGGAAGCCGAAGCCTAAAGATGAAGACATCGGGAACATCAACATCAAGGCACTTGGAGCTAGAAGCCTCAGGAGTTAGCACATGTATAGGCTAGAGTTGTTTGCGTGCTCTTTTCTCCATCCCCTTTTTCCCCATAGGGTTTTGGGATGGAGTTTCTAGCGAGGCACGCACGCGTAGGTTGCGAAGGGCAATCCTCACAACCAAGGCTTGAGTTGTACTTGTGCCTCTTCTGGTATGGGCATCTATTAGGTCATGTAGTACCAGACATAACCTAGTAGATGAGGAGCTACTTTGGGAGAGCCTATAATCATGTGGGCCAAGTCTCCCTAGAAGAGGCCCAACTAGCGTCATTGGAGTGGCATGTAAAACTCACCCCCACCAATGGTGCTTGTAAATTACCGTTGTCTATTGTAACACCCTCGATGTTACGTTGTACGGTTCTTGCTAAACATCTCATGAGCATCATATTTATGTGCATCTGTGTATAACACGAATTATAAATCAATGTTAGACACTTGAAACATTTTTGCGAAACATGAAACAATGATACGCGTCATGTCACTTGATTGAATTTTGTCGAACAAAAACGTATAGAGCATTTTGCGAACGGCGATGAAGCATGTGCAGTCGAGGACAAGGATAACTCGCTAGTACATCCCGTAGGTCGGATTTAGGATTCGACGTGAAATCGTTCGAATCGATGTCGTTCCGCGTAAGTTTTAAAAAGGTCGACGAAGCCATCTTTGGTAATAATTGTAGAGCGATCGGCTTAGGAAGTGGTATGATATCTGGACTCCGATTGACAGCCCAACGTACCCTCTTGTGTATCGAACTGTTGGTTTGGCCTTTGGAGCATCGTGTACAAGCTTTCGAGCTGCTTTAAAAAGTGTGCACGGCACATGACTGAGCTCTGGGCACGGTCACCACTGGCCTGGCACCGCTGCTGGCTTGCTAGCGCACTGCCGCGCCGGCCATGTCCCGCTACCACGCCGGCTGCGCCCCCACCACCGCGCCAATGCACGCGCACGACTTTGCGCTGCGTGCCAAGGCCGTCTGCCATGCGCACTGACCACGGCCATCGCCGCTGCTGGTCGTGTCTGCCGCCGTTGGCTTGCCCAAGCACGTGCGCCGATGCGCCGGCCGCATCCGCACTGCCACCGTGAAGGCACGCGCGTAGGGTCTGGGCGCGACTGCCTTGTTCGCCTGCTGGCACTCGTTGGCGCGTGGGTCATAGCACCACGGCAGACGCGCGACGCCCGAGCCACCGACCACGCTCTGCCACGCCATGCCCTACCCTGCTTTGGCCGGAGGCGCGTTGGGTCCCGCGCTACACGCTGCTAGCGGCCACGCATGGCACTGCTTCGTTGTCTCGCCTTGGCTGCTCGCAGCGAAGGATGACACCTGCTCCACCATCACCTCTGCGTCACTCGCACTGTGTTTTCCTTGTCTGGCGCTGCCGCTGCGACGCCGTGCCGAGCCTCGTCGGCTTGCACCCGATCGTGCGGACTAGCTGCACCTAGAGCACTGTCCCGCTATCCCCCTCGTGGCATTGCTTGTCTATTGCGTTGACATCCACAGCCGGACCGAGCCAAGCCACGCCAGGACCTCCCCTGCCTCCGCTGTCTCCATGGCCGCCGGACGGTTCTTCTAAATTCGCCGTGGTAGCAGTGCCCTGTTGCAAATTGACTACGTCCTCTTACTCCGCTAGGTAGCCTGCAGTCCTACCTGACCCCACATCGCTGCCTGTAGCTCCGTCCTAGCTTCAATTTTGAAACGCCGCGCCATCGGGTCCATAAGACCGGGGCGGCTACGCCGTCGGCTAACTCGCAACCAAGGCACCTCGTGGCAATTCAGTGCACCACCAGCCCCGCCTTACCCTCCTGAGCATCCTGCGCACCTCGGTCACAGTGTTGCAGCAGTCCAACCTTCCCTAACGTGGCCGTGTCATCGCCGTGCGCCGCTACGGCGTTGGTGCGCGCACGGCCAGCTCGGCTCGGGCCGTCTCCGGCCGTACCGTCAACACGAAGGTATCCGTGGGTAGTCCCTTGAGCTCTCTAGCTTAGTTGCTTGCTCCACCTTCGCTGTCACTCATGGGAACACGCCCGCCATCGTAGGGAAGGGACCATCGCTAGGGAGGGGGCTCGGCATGGTGCCCCTGTTCGCTGTGAAGCCTCCAGTCGCTGCGCTTTGTCCCCAAGGTAATCATTGGCCCCTTAGTTAGGTAGTAGAGGCTCGGATGGCGCCGGCATGACCGCCCGGTGCCCGCGCCGTCGTGCTAGTGCGCGCACGAGCGCCGGGGGACATCACCATGGTAAAGAAGGAGAAAGGGGAGGGTGCAGCTGTAAAACCTTAGACTGGTGGAATAATGTCTTAGAGCTCGCTGTGAATGCATAGTAGTTTGGGGGTGTCCGTGCATAATTGCCATCGCGCGCGGGTCTTCCCACATCGTGGGCCGTTGGCCGACTGGGCCACGCGCGCACGTGGGCTGCGTTGCTCTGGCGCGAGCGTCGCACAGTGGCGGGCCAAGCCAGCGTGAGTTGGGCCGAGGGGTGGGATTCAGTTTCCTTAAAATCCAGTAAATTAGAAATGTTTATTTATTTTAGTTATGAATTGAACTTCGATAGACCATAGTAAATTGCGTAGTTGTCCAAAAATAGCAAGACAAATTTTGTTAGGTTCACAAAACACCATCTATCTGTTAGGGTAGTTAGTTCACAGTTAGCTGTTATGATGATAGGCTCGTAAATTCTAATTAGAAAGCTTGGTATTATGTAGATTCATATTTGTAGGAATATTTGTGGAAAATTGGTGATAGCTATCGACATAAAAATTTTACAGTAGGTTCCCTAGGCCATTATATACTCGCTGTAAATTTTGTAGCCTTAGAATGAGTTGTTAGATAGAGTAGCTATTACCTTTGCTTTATCGTATAGTGCGTAAATTAGCATTAGGAGTAAGAATACCTGTAGTTGCTATAAGAATGAATGTCATGTTTCATACTTGTTAGTGGTGACGGTATGTAGCTTAGCCTTTAGTGGGTAGACCTCACTTAGTAGTTTAATTGATGTACTTTTATTTCAAGAATTTCTGTTGCCGTATTATTAAACGTTGCATCATCATTTCATGTAGATCACGAACTGGTAGACTTCGTGCCCGTCGGTGAGCCGGAGTACGACGAGGCTGATCGAGGAGTACAAGGAGGAGATCCTCATGTAGGAGGAAGCCTAGGAGCCTATTGGTGCTGACCCTGCTGACCCGGCGCCTGCCCAAGGCAAGCCCCGGAGCATAATCCATATTTTTATGATAACTATATATATATATGATGTGCATTTAAGTTACAGGCATTTTATGGAAACTACCTGCATAAATATATCTACCCATGAGTCCTACTAGTATAGGTCGAGTAGCTGCTATCCTCAGGATATCTGTAGCGTGAGTAACCTGCTGTTACTCACAAATAGGTGATAAAATATGATCACTCATGATAAAATGATGGAAAGGAAAATGGTGACCGGGTAGGGATATGGTTTGGGTAATGGTGGGTGTAAGGGGTTGTGTCCTGTGGCCAACGGGGCATGACTTGGTTACACTTTTTCCCTATCCGTGTCGATTAAGGATTGGTCGTTGCAATGGGCGCTAGGCAAGTCATAGATCTATTATCCCGAGCGCATACTTGGGTATGGGCGCAGGGAAGACTTATTGCTCTCTTGTCACGGATCCGGCTCTTTTCGGACTGACTGATTGGAGGCGGCGATGGTGGAGGTCCTTGCACCACATGAAGTCCGGGACTCAGGTGTGGGGGCTTAGAGTCCAAGTTTGGATGGGGACCTGGACACCCAGGATAGGAGAGTGATGGGTTAGTCCTGCTTGTGCCTGGGGTACAAGCGGGGCATGTGTTTCGGGGCACCCAACTGGGCACATTGGTTCGTGAATCGCCATCGAGTCGGTATGACTTGTCTTAACTCTAGCATCGTAGTAAGAATTGAAAGTTAAAAGGAGAAGACATGGAACTAATTGCTCAACTCTTGCTTGAAAGTAGAATAGGTGCTTATATAGACTGGCTAGATGATAATTTAAAATGGCTTATACTAGACATAAATAAGGACTCACTATTAGCGTTGCTTTCTGCTAAAGAAAACCAGCAAACCATAAAGCCTATCATATTCCTTGGAGTCGAGAAATTATTCCCAATAGTCGGATAAGTCTTGCGAGTACATTATGTACTCAGGGTTTATTTACCCTTGTTGCAGGTGATGCTTGAAGAGTAACTCCGTGTGGAGGATCCTTCTGGTGGGCTTAGATGGAATCCTCGCCCTTATCGCTAGTTGTTATTTTTAAAATTTCGCTGTTTATTATTCTGCACTCTGGTATTTGGTATTGTAATAATGTACTTTTTAAGAAACTCAGATGTATGAAATGAACTAGTATTGTAACTCGTTCTCATTATTGGATCCTTGGGAAAAATGTGGATCTTTCGGGTTCTCCCTTGGGGTGTGCCCGATGGACACCGCTCGCTGTAGCCTGCTTCCGGGGTGCTTAGTGTCTAATGGAAGACAAGCGCCTCCGTAAGTATGCTATTTCGGGTGGTTCTGCCACAGTTGGTACCAGAGCCAATAATGGTTACGAGTTCATCACTTTTTTCAAAAACTTAAAAATTTGACCAACAAAAGTTTTGTGAAAAGTAGGATACAATTATATTAGGTAAGTAAAGTATAAGCCCTAACAATATGGTCTATCTAGGATAGCGGCACTAGTTTTATCTAATCAATCTCTACAGGTATACTGACTTACGTTGCGTAAGAAATCACTTAGTATCGTGGAAAGTGAGTGTGTGATGTGCCGAAAATTTTACGAATGCCGCTATATTCTGGCTTGAGTGAACGTATAGGTCGAAGCATGCATCATGATAATAGCATCTTACTTCAACTGAAATCTCCCTTCACGTATAATGGAATTAGTAATTTGATAGGGCTAACTAACGTAATGCTTTAATAAATGTGTTGTCATCCCCCTAATTCCTTGCTTCTGATCCGAGAAGGTGTTCTAATGGATGGTTCATCTATCATGCAGACTGAATCTAAGGTCTGGACGTGAGAGCACCAGTTCTGGGGTGGCTCACGAGGGCCAGGGTGACAGTGGCCGGGCCATTGAGCGCGGCAATGGGGGAGGTCAGGAGGTTCCACCTCTGGCTCCTCATCCTTTCCCACTGCCGCCACCGCCTCCACCAATTGACTCCCGCAGAGATAATGGCGGAGCTGTTGGCTGCTTGCCGGGAGTCAGCTGCTGCTCGCCAGGAAATAGCTCATGCCATGGACATTATGGCACAGGCTGTCGCGGGCCTCGCCACGGAGGCCACGGGGGTCACGGTGGGAATGGGGGGGTGCCCGTCGTCCTGAGGGACTGTCCTCCTACCTAGGACTTCCTCAAGACTCACCCACCCACCTTCACCCCATCTGATGAGCCTCTGGAAGCGGAGCACTGGCTTCGTACTTTGGAACAGAAGTTTCAGCTCCTCAGAGTGGCCGACGAGTAGAAGGTGTGTTTTGCAGCGCAACAGCTTTTGGGGGCCATAGGTGCTTGGTGGGACACCTTCTAGGCCATGGAGCAGCCAAATCATCTGGCAACCTGGCAGGAGTTCACTACTGCTTTTCGAGAGTTCTTCATCCCTGCTGGTGTCATCAACTAGAAGGTGACTGAGTTCCTGGAGCTACGCTAGGGGAACATGACAGTGATGAAATATGTGAACAAGTTTAATCACTTAGCTCAGTATGCTGGAAGTCAGGTGGATACTGATGACAAGAAGAGGGAACGCTTCTTTCATGGTCTAGCTCCCCTCCTTTAGGAAAAGCTCTGCACGGTGAACTATCAGACCTTTGGGGCTTTGATGAACGCCGCCATTGCTATTGAGGGTTTTTAGCGGGAGTCCCAGGCTGATTGGAAGAGGAAGCAGGTGGCAGCTAGATCCTCTAGCCACCCTCACACACAGAAGATACAGGTTGTCCGGCGGGGGCCCTATCAACCATCTAGCGAGCCTTTGTTCTGGAACCCCAGCAGACTTTGTAAGCTTCCTCTACATAGCATCATGCACCTCCACACCAGGTGCAGCCTCAACAATCTCTGGGATAGCAGGTCCCACCAAGTTAGGGGTTCAGGAACAAGCCAGGTGCTTATTTCAAGTGTGGCAAAGATGGCCACTATGCCGGGCCTGTCCCCAAAACTAGCCAGCTCAACCATCCACAAATTCTAGGCTTGTCAAGAGGACCATCATCAAGAAGAAAGTGCCCAGCAGATCTGGCTAGGTGCACTTCACAGATGCTACGCAAGTGTTGTAGCAGGAGCCGATGATGGCTGGTATGTTTACCATCGACTTCCATCCAGGTTTGGTGTTGTTCGATTCTGGTGCATCACATTCCTTTATGAGCATGGGGTTTGTAGAGCGGCACAACTTACCACTTATGGCTATACCGTATGCCTATAAGATCCGTACTGTGGGTTCACTAATTGTTCATCAATACCCGCACGGATACCGTAAGTTTGGTATTAGCCACCCACACTTACCGCCTACAGTTCATGGTCATGCCTGGGCAAGGCATTGATGCTATTCTTGGAATGAACTAGTTGCGGGTGTATGGAGTAGTATTGGATATGCAGAGGAGAAGTGTGGAGTTATGGCTTCCTTCTTCTAAGGATAGGATGTCTCTTATTGTACCCTCAGAACCAGTCTTACCTATTGCTAGCCCATGCTGAAGCTGCTCCTGATCTTACCTCCATTCTGGTAGTATGTGAGTTCCTAGATGTTTTCCCTAAAGATCTTCCTAGGTTGCCACCGACCTGTGAGGTAGAATTCTCCATTGAGCTAGAGCCCGGTACTGCTCCTATCTCCAGATGCCCGTACCGCATGGCTCTAAGGGAACTAGCAGAAATGAAGAAGCAACTGGAAGAGTTGATGGACAAAGGTTTCATCCGTCCTAGTTCTTCACCATGGGGTTGCCCAGCCATTTTCGTGAAGAAGAAGGATGGTACCTTACGGATGTGTGTGGATTATCACCCCCTTAATGCGGTAACAGTTAAGAACAAGTATCCCTTGCCCCGCATAGATACCTTGTTTGACCAATTAGCTGGTGCTAAGGTGTTCTCAAAGATTGATCTCCGATCAGGCTATCATCAGATCAAGATCAGGCCACATGATATACCAAAGACAGCTTTCTCTACTAGGTATGGGCTGTATGAAGTACCTAGTGATGTCTTTTGGTCTCACCAATGCTCCTGCCTTCTTCATGTACCTGATGAATTCAGTTTTCATGCCAGAGCTAGGATAAGTTTGTGGTGGTTTTCATTGATGACATCCTGATCTATTCCAAGAATGATGAAGAGCATGCCCGACACCTCTGGATAGTACTGACTCGACTAAGGGAGCACAAGCTGTATGCTAAATTCAGTAAGTGTGAGTTTTGGTTAGATCGAGTGCAATTTTTGAGGCACGTGTTGACACCTGAAGGCGTTTCTGTAGATCCCAGCAAGGTGCAAGATGTATTGGATTGGAAGTCTCCTAAGTCTGTGCATCCGATTCATCAGTTCCTAGGTCTAGCTGGGTACTATCGGTGTTTCGTTCCTGATTTTTCTAAGATAGCCCAGCCCATGACCAAGCTGCTCCAGAAAGAAGCTAAGTTTGATTGGGGCCCAACTTGTGAAGAAGCTTTTCAATCTCTGAAGACTTTTCTGACCACTGCTCCTGTGTTGGCTCAACCAGATATTGATAGGCCCTTTGATGTACACTGTGATGCCTCAAAGACGGGGTTGTGGTGTGTGCTTATGCAAGATGGGTGTGTGATAGCTTATGCTTCGCGCCAACTAAAGAAGCACGAGGTGAATTACCCCATGCATGACTTAGAGCTAGCCGCTGTGGTCCACGCTCTAAAGATTTGGAGGCACTATCTGTTGGGCAACAAAGTACATATTTTCACTAATCACAAAAGCCTCAAGTATATTTTTACTCAGCCTGAGCTAAACATGAGGCAAAGGAGATGGTTAGAGTTGATAAAGGATTATAATTTGGAAGTCTATTACCACCCAGGAAAGGCCAATGTTGTAGCAGATGCCTTGAGCCGTAAGTCACATCAGGTTGAGGAAATACCTTTATCTCTCAACCACACAGAGGTGCTAGCTCATATTGCATTGACCTCAGAATTGCTGGAGTAGATTATTTGGGAACAGAAGGAAAGACCCCGAAGAGATTCCTCACATCAGGAAATTGATGGCCGAAGGTCGTGGCCCTCACTTTAGCATTGATGAGCAAGGGGTCGTGAGATACAAGGATAGACTGGTGGTTCCATCCAATGAAGAGCTGAAAAGAAAAATTTTGAATGAAGCTCACCATTCAAAACTATCTATTCATCCTGGCAGTAACAAGATGTATCACGATCTATGTCACTTATACTGGTGGTCCAACATGAAGCAGGACATCACCCGGTATGTCGCCGAATGTGACACGTGCGGTAGAGTTAAGGCAGATCATCTGCGTACCCTAGGATATTTGCAGCCCTTGTCCATTCCTGTTTGGAAGTGGGAAGATATTTCTATGGATTTCATTGTGGGTTTAGCCCGCACAACCAAAGGTTATAACTCTATTTGGGTCATTGTGGATCGCCTCACCAAGTCCGCTCACTTCCTCCCGGTAAATTCTAAATACTCTGCCAGATAGTATGCCGAGTTGTACCTGGACCAGATTGTGACTCTACATGGAGTTCCACTGACTATCATCTCTGATAGGGGATTAGTTTTTGTCTCTCGCTTCTAGGAACAACTCTAGGAGTGTCTTGGGACAAGTCTCCTCCGCAGCTCAGCTTATCACCCCCAGACTGACGGCCAAACCGAGAGGGTAAATCAAGTGCTT